>NW_026543028.1:0-68922 GCF_028750875.1 Macrosteles quadrilineatus | reverse complement strand
ACAGAATTTCGAGTCATCTCCGGTCCAAGCAAATATAAATTGTTATGATCAAATTTTATGGCATTAACAAAGATTTAAAGTACTAATTTTATATGTACCTTTTTATGCTTAAAGCGTAGCAGATTCCCTAATTAAGTTCGGTATTTTTGTGTGTATGTATGATGGTAACGCATTAATGTCCTTGTTTCTCAATGTTTCACGGAAAGGACAAGAGCGCCTTGATAATTAAAATGTCAACCCGAATAAAGTGTTAAATTAAGAGGTTGAGGTAGTACCTTAAATACTTTTAACCATTATGTTATAGTCCTTTAAATTCTGAACAAAATTGTACAAATCCCATTTCCGTATATTTACTCTCACCGCTTACACATGATAAAGGTTGTTGACAAACTTATGGGAGAAAGTATGTGTCAGAATGCTGATACCGTTTATTTAGTTTAATCATTGGATATAACATATGGACCAACAAGATCCGGGTGACATTTAATTGCGAAGCATTAGTTTTGGCTTGAAACTGTCAGATACTGTATCTGCGAAGGAATAGTTTTGTCAGCATATCTGAAAGTATGCCAACCAACTGCTGTGCTTTATATAAGAAGGTTTTAACTGACTATGATAAGATCCCCGTGCGTAGAACGGGCACACAGCTAGTACAAACTAAAACATTTTACAAAATTATCCAAGAGAATAACATAGGAATTTAAAATTATCAATTTTTTTAATTTTCATCGTTACCAATAACCGCAAAAACTCTTTTGATATAAAAACAATTTTTTTTAAGCTCTTTAAAATGGCCTAGAGAGAAAATGTAAATTTTTTTGTTTTTAGGGTCGTAAATGAGAAAAACCTATTTTTACCCCATAAAACCCCGTTCCCATAGTCCGATCATGCTGGTTTGTGAACTCTTTCAAGTTTAATGAATGAATGAATGAATGAATAAATTAATGAATATATAGTTTATTCCAAAAACATTGGCTACAAACAGTGATTATAAAACCAAATATACTTAACAGAGACTTATGACAATAAAAATACATACATGTTTTAATGAGCCAAAAAACTGTGCCATTTTATAAGCTTTCCAACCATATGCTACACTATTGAGGTTTAGATATTATTTTGTTTGTTTTAGTGGTTTGAATACCAGAAGACAGGGAACTTTTTTACTGTTTTTACTGTTCAAGCTGAATCTAAAATACAACTTTTGCTTAATACATGCCGACTTTCTATGTTTTAAATGTTAAAGACACCATTCTTTGTAGTCTTCAAACCATTAAAGCGTACATAAGCAGACATAAAGCTCAATGTTGTAGCATATGGTTGGAAAGCTTATAAAATGGCGCAGTTTTTAACATATTCCGACACTTTCTTGTATACAGGGTGTGAAAAATGCAATAGACCATTGTTTTTAAAATTTTTATCAAATATCTTAATTTTTATCTTTGAATCTATTTACAATGGAGGTTTTACAACTGATCCTCCGTCATTTTCTATTATTCTTGTTCAAAGTTTTATGTAGAACACGAAAATTACATTATCTACTCAAATTCATATACAGGTAATTGAGACAATCGCTGTATTAAGTTTTAAAACATGGTTATTTTTGAAAAACATAAAATAATTTTTTTGGGAAGCTAAATTTTAGACTTGGAACATTTGATATGCATCATCACACATCATTTACTTTGTACTTACACCAAAAAGATTTTGTCACAGTGAGTACAAATCACCCTGTATATATATATATTTGAACAAATGGTGTCTTTGGCTTCTGGAGACAATGAAAAAGTGAATGGTCCTGCGCCTAGGTCTTACCGTGCAGATAGTTCCCTTATAGGGAACTTACTAAAAATAAAACAAAATATAAATAGGAAATTCGGTTGAGAATCATCAGAACGGAGGATAATTTAAACAGGTACTGGGTGCTGTACCTGCACTTTAAATACAGTTGAATATTTTGGTAACACTCGTCACATCAAACCTGGTGTGAAAAACATTGAACCTTTGCTTCCCATTATTGCTGTCCAATGTAATCCACACTACGGGAACACAGGTTCAATTTTCCAGTTAAATGGCCGGAGAAATCACCAAGCTTAAGCTGGATTCCATTTACATGTGCAATATGACTTCAACAATGGCTGAAATGGTCAATCTTCTACACCTGAATCAAGTATTAAATAAAACAATGAACATGGGTTGAATGTGAGTAATACAAGAGTGCTTTGGATTGTTATTTATTAATTTATAGCAATGTTGACTACAATAACCTAAAAATGTGTATTAGTTTTACACACATTTAAAGCACCATACACAAAAAACTCAGTATCAGTTAAGTGTAAGTTTTACCCAGATGTACGTAAATAGTGGAACACCGTGGAGCGAGCTGGTCTAGTTGTTAAACGTAGGATTTCGATCCCTGAGGTCCTGGGTTCAAAACCCGCCAAATTACCAATGGATTTTATAAATAAATAAATTAATTAATGATAATTTCTTTATTAAGTGTTTCTCTGGTACACCAGCTTTTCAGAACAACTTTGGTCACTATATTAGTTATATTATCCTACTATTTGGCCATTACACACTTAGACAATAACTAAAATTTTTTTTTAAAACAAGTCTCTAAGTTTTTTTTTTAATGTTTTACTAGATGCAACAACGTTCATGCTGTTGGGGAGACCATCGTACAACGAATGTCCAAAATGTGAGTAGCTCTTCCTCCCAAGCTCTAGAGAAACTCTTGGGAGGTGAAGCTTCCCACCATGACGTGTCCTGGGCTGGGAAACCTCGTCGGGAAGCCTCTAGCGTAAATAGTCGGGCTTACAAAGAGATAACACTCTGTACTGTGGGTAATGCAGCACGTCAACAACCTGCACATAACTTCAACGGGAAGCAGACTAGCTACTTTTCAAAAGGGAGATACATGCTCAATTTTTTCAAACAGAAAATGAAACTGATTGTGGATTTTTGCAGACATTGCAACCGATACATGTTTTCCCGAGAAATGCTGTTGCCATATGCAGGTAAGCAGTTGTAAAATGCTGACAGTATTAGTGACTGCACCAGTTGGAGTTGTGCAGACTAAGGCAACAAGCCTCTGAACCTATACAAACCTCAAGGTGACATGATCTGAGAAATTCAGGTGTCTGTCAATCACGACGCTGAGCGTCTTTGCCTTCTCACACACTACCAAACTCCGGCTTTCGAGACAGACATACACTCCAGCATCTCTCAAGGTCTGCATTTGGTCCAGAGGCGCTGTATGCAAGACATTGTACTTATCGGGGTTCAGTTTGAGCCCATTGACAAATGACCACTTGGAGATGCTAAGTGCTGCAGGTCTAGAGAAGCAGGAATAAGTGCTGCAGGCATGGAGATGCTGAATGGAAGTCTTCTGTGTAAGTGTGTAGAGAACAGGGCCTAAGCAGCTGCCTTTGAAGAACACCCCGTTGTTTGAAGAGGGGTTCTGATGTCTCATTTCCAAATCTAGTAACCTGCAGTCCTTCGATGAGATAAGATCAAATCCATGTAGTAATGTCATAGCTAAATCCAAAATAGTGCATTTTAGCAATTAACATGTCATGATCTATTGAGCCGAATGCCTCAGGGTAGTCAAGCATAACCAGTGAACTGTATCTACCTTTATCTTTAGCATCTCTCATATCACTAAAGAGATTTGTCAATGCAGTGCAGGTGATATGGTTCTTTCTGAACCCTGACTGCAATTTAGGTAACTTAATAAATATATGATTCTTATTAATAAAATCTGTTAGCTGATTAGTCCAACTGATTGGTTATTATTAAAATCTTCTCCAAGACTAGTGATATTGGCCTGAGGTCTTCCATTTTAGCTATAGACAATGTTGTAGGAACTGGTCTGGCAATGTTTTTCTTCCACGCTTGTAGGAATACTCCATTAATTAATTAATGACTCATTCACTAGATATGCTATTGCTTCAATGGCAAACGGCTCATAGCTTTAACCATATCACTAGAGATTTCATCACAGCCTACTTCTTTGGACTTAATTTTCATTACTGCTTTGTCAGTTTCTTCAGCGACAGCACTAAATCTGAATTCTTGTATTGTGTAGTCTTGTTTATTAAGCGGTGATTTTATCTAGGTGGTAATACTGAAACTTCTATGTCTAGTCTCCTGAAGTAAGGTGAAAAATAATCCAGGGCTCGTGTCTCGGACTCGTGCCTAGCGTCCAAGGACACAAAAAGAAAATAACAGAGTAGCCCATGTTATCATAATTCCAAAGAAAGTTTGAATTTTCATGCGAAACACAACTATTCATACATATACTTTAACTGATGATAGAATCTCTATAAATTTAGCACTGTAAAATATAAAACCTTGTGTGGCAAAGCCCTTACTAAAATACTTTAAAAATACATCTATGTCTGTAAGGAAGTTGCTTTTTGAGTTTCATTTACAACTTAACAGTACCTGAAACATGCTTTTTACAAAAATATCTTTTTCATTTCATATAACATAGCGTTCTATTATTAGTTACTGTTGCATACACTCTGCCTGTACTTAAGGTTAGATGTATTTCTATAAAACCATATCTTGTTCACGGCTTATATTGCTGCTCTCTAAATGCTACTAGCACACTTTTGTAAATAAAATAGATAAAAACAACCATATATTGCAAAATTAAGGTTTGTCAGTTGATACGTAAACCAATTAAAATGCAGAGAGGAACAAAAAGCCGGATAACATGTCAAATCCGATTACACAAGTATTGTAAAGCGGATTTAAAACAGTAATGAGAATTGTTGACTGGTGATCCGATACTTGTTAGCAGGATGTGTTTTGTTGTGGACAGTTTGAAAGTTAATGCATAATTAGTATAAATGGTTGGGAATTATGACACTGTAACTTTGATTGAGATGAGACAGCATATTTGATGTTTTAATGTTGTTTTTGTTTGGATTGGAATATTTTGTTAATGTTTTTCTTCATTAAGCTCTTGGCTAAATATTTTTATCAACTTGCTTCCTCGGTCCAGCTAAAATTTGGTGATCTAGAGGCTAGTAGACAATGAAATTAGGTTCTAATATATTAATTTTACCTCCAAGCAATCCTACATATAAAATATATTTTCACCACACTATGATGTTTTATCTCTGACTCGTGTTTTTGCAGCATGTAATCCACTTTTTGATGTGTCCATATTCATGTACGTGTCTACTGGAATACAATATTGATTCAAAATTCTGAAAACAAGTTGTTAAGTCAGAGACTCTTCATACACTATCATGTGCCATGAGCTACAAAGTTTGGGAGTAACTACCCTAGTTACTACATCTACCTGTCACTCTTCGCCATAGCATAAACATTACCTTTGTGTTGAAATCATGAGTTGCATTAGACTACATGTGCACCTCTAACAATACTGTCTGGTATTTGAAATAATTTATTGTTTCAAACTTCTAAAAGAAAAGAAAAATATTTAAGCTGCATAGAATATACTTGATATGTTTGTTAAGTAATCTAATATATAAAACTAGGTGAAACCCGTCGAAATCGACGGTTATTTTCAAGGCTTACGCTTATTCATCTAACTGCGATAAATTGAGTAAAATTATACATATTTTGAGCATTTAGCAATGTTTAAAGATTAATAAGTGTAAAAACAATAATGATATTAATTGTGTTAGTTACCAAAAATGGTTGATCATTCAATGAATAAAATATTTCCCATACTGTACGTCATCGGAGTTGATAGTATGCTATCTGGTATCTCTTCGTTTGGAAGAACCTTTAAATAGTATTAACATCGTATTGATGGATCTTTGTACTTAAACACTTCAGTAATTTCATCGGTATAATGCAGATTAATCTATGATTTTATTTGAAAAAGAAATCTGTTTGTTGGGAAGACACGTTCTACCTTCAAAGAGAGGTATATCCGTTACAGTGTAAGTTTGAGTTTTCCTTCGTCACATCGCGTCAGTTCGTATCGTACTTCTAAGCCAATGAATAACCCTCTAGCACAGTTTTGAGAAATTGGTTGTGGGGTTACTGTTAAAGCTGTCCTTGAAATGGGGGATGTCAGTTAGTTGTCTCAGCCTTATCAGTTACATAAAGTTGTCAATATAATCTCTCTTAGGAATGTTAGGTGTAGTGGAATATACTTGAAGCGAAGTTGGCTTTTATTCTTGAACTTTAGGGGCCTCCTCATTTATATAGTTGTGCAGCTTCATTGGCAAAAAATAATACGAATGACATAGTAATGTTGCGTTTCCAAAAAGCAAAAAATAATGTTAATTGGTTGTTACCTGTAATCGAAGTAACCTCTCTGAAAAGTCTGCAGTATATTGCAGTTTTCCAGCTTAATGACTTTTTAAATCATGCACATATTTCTAAATAAATATTGTAAAATGTTTTATCCAGTTGCTGTAAACCATTATTTATTATTTAAATATGGACACTGCTCAATTTGGCACCATTCCCTTCTGCACTGAAATTATTTTGTATCGTATTACACAATCGAAGATTTTACCAATGATTAAAAGCATGTACAGTATGACAATAATCTCATGAACCTATGATGATCCTTCTAGAAAAATATGATAAAATATAGGGAAAAGGTGTGAAAGAGGCAGTAATCAACCTGTAAAATAGATAGAAGATAGTTCAATAAGAAATTTTTGGACAATTCAGTAACTCCCAATAAATGTGTGTTGTTTAAAATACAATTTACAGTTGTTTTATTAAAAAGTATTATCCACATGACCAAAATGTAAACAAATCTGTGGAGGGGTTTTTAAAGGCTTCTGGGGCAGAGCCCTAAGCGAATTTACTTCGTTTTTCTTTTGATAACTCATCTACATACCAAGACCTTTCTTTGGACACCTCTACCAAGTTTCTACGCCCGGCCGTTCTCTCAAATTAGTGGATACAAAGTTTCCAATTAAATATTTAGATTCCCCATGTTAATCTTATGGGAGAAAACTCAACTTTGATGGAAGATCCTGCCCAAACTAATAAAGATATCAAAAAACGAATAACATTTTGCAAAACTACAGATCAGGGCAATTTTTTTGACACTTAAATAATCAAAATTGGTCCAAAAATGAGAGAGGAGTTCTGTTCACAAAAATCGGCTTAGCGTATTATATATATAGATAGATTCTCGTGTCACAGTGTTTGTCTGCAAACTCCTCCGGAACGACTTCACCGATCGTTATGAAATTTGGTGTGTAAATTCTGTAGGTATGCAAATCGGACGTAAACTATTTCCCGTTTCGAAATTCTTAAAAGGGCTCCGCCCCAGTGGCTCTGGAGTTTCCCATGTTAACCTTATGAGAAATGGAATTAATGAATCTTAACAGCTGTTTCAATTAAACAAGTTGGTTCTGTTCTATGATGTTCAATAGCATTAAAGTTACAAGGATTACCAACAGGGTGCAGCACTATTATTTCTTTTACATTTATGACAACAGCTAATTTGCAACCAAAAGGTGAGTGAGCGTAGCGAACGAACTTCAACCTGGAGGCGAGTGAGCGTAGCGAACGAGCTAACCTGAAGGCAAGTGAGCGCAGCGAACGAGCTCCAACCTAAAGGTGAGTGAGCGTAGCGAACGAGCTCCAACCCAAAGGTGAGTAAACGTAGCGAACGAACTTCAACCTGGAGGCGAGTTAGCGTAGCGAACGAGCTAACCTGAAGGCAAGTGAGCGCAGCGAACGAGCTCCAACCTAAAGGTGAGTGAGCGTAGCGAACGAGCTCCAACCCAAAGGTGAGTGAGCGTAGCGAACGAACTTCAACCAGAACGTGATTGAGCGATGCGAACGAGATCATCTTGAAAATTAAACGTAACGGTACTTTCTTTCCATCGGTCTGTCTTAGGGGAAACCTATAACTTAGGCGATACGAAGTTCGCCGGGTCAGCTAGTATTATATAATAAGTGTAATAGTTGAGTGATAACACCAGTTTGTATTTATATATTATTGTTGAGGAACTTCGTTCTATTGACGAGGTTGGCTTTGTGTAACTTGGCGGAAGCTTAAATTTTGACTTGTTATGAGTTTGAGTTTGGTGTGTAACATATATGTTAGTTGGCGGAACGGCTTTTGTTATAAAAAATCTGTCTTGATTATTATTAACCATACAAAATAAAACGTATAAGTCATCTATAATATTAAAACGAAACAGTGTTTTTTTATTTCACGATTCTGAATCAACCACTCGACGGATTTTCATGATTTTTGTGTTGAAAGAAAGATAATTTTGAGAACTAGGGAATGTCGAAGCCATAATTTCAATTTAGTTTTTCAGTTTTTTAGAAATTAAGTTTCAATTTTTAAAAAGTCTAGCAGCCGACGCTAGCAATTCAAAGTATTTTCAGTGCTGGTTAAACTAACAGCTGGTTATATAAACTGTCATTAAAATGTTTATGTTACAAGTTGTTTGTATACAAAAATATTGTTCTTCGGTGTAACTTGCATAATATTTCTCTTTAAAATTTAGTTTTTTTTCTACCGTGAAGGATCTGCTTTATCAGGAAATGTGTTATTTTGATCTATACATCTTAAACAGTTTAATCAAGTTTTGTCGTAAATGCAAACTGTGTAAGTAAGTTATTTAGTTTATGCCATGATAAATTTCATCTCATATTTGGGAAATCCTTTTTCAGAAATTTATTGCTTAACCGTTTAAGATATAAGGGGTATACGTGTTGATACTTCTTTTTCTGTATGTCCGAATGTATGCGAGTTATACTATAATTTTGGTTAGTAATGAAAGCATCAATTGGTGTAGTAGGTCTCTATAAAACTGTCCAACGAGCTGCAAGGTGCAGTAGAAACCAAAGTCGACTAATACCATACTATAACTCTCCCCGTAGTATTGAAAAGTGCAGACAATATATACAGACCAGATCAAGATAACGGTGGTCGAGATAAAAACAAACAGAGAGCTAAGAGAAATGTGTAAACACCCAGATATAGGGGTGCTTTCCAGAAGTAAAAGGCTTGGATGGACAGGCTATGCGTGGTGGATAGGAGATAAATCAACTTTAAAAAGTATATTCCATAGTACCACAAGATAAAGACCACTTGGAAGACCAAGAATTAAGTGGAAAGACCAAGTTATGAAATACGTCTTTAGACCTGGATCTAAATAAGAAGAGACAGGGGATGGAAGAGAATGGGTGGCCAGAATCCTCATAAGCTAAGGTGTCAGTCTGTGGTCAAGGAGGTAAAGGTGCGGTAAGTACCAATAAGTGGTACATGCAATTGTTGCAACTCTACTCAATAGCAGTGTGTGTGAATCGGTCTCAAATCTCACTTCAAGTCTTTTCAAATCGACGCAACTGCTATTTAATGATGGTAAAATTATCGAATTTAAAATGCATATCGCTATATTTTAGATCTCTAATCGGATGGAAGAAATAGGTAGTCAAGTGACATTTGTTAAGGTCAACAACTAAAAAATAACAATTAACTGTTAATTAGGTTGTTTTGGGGGCAGTTGGCCCCCATTAAAACTGCCAGAATTCGTCACTGTGCGTGTAAACTACATGTTCTGAACTATTCCGTTTTAATTGACTACTCGATTCCCGGACGTAAGACGGGCCAACAGCTCGTTCATTTAATTTTTTAAACTTGGACTTGAGCTAAATTATGTTTAGTAAACAGAAACTCGCCCTGTAACCAGATTAAGTGTTATTTTTGCTGTTATTATAAAAAATCGCTGAATTATTTAGAGATTGTATGAACCAATGACCCTGAATGTTTAAAAATACACGCCACTTTAAAACTTTTCAAGAGGTTTTTATTCATATTTTTTACAAACATAGCGGTCAATAAGTTAAACATTTTTATTAATTTTCAACGCTGTAGCTCAAACAGTTAAGGAGTTATGAATGTTTTTGTAAAAATCACATACCGAAAACGGAATGAGATTCAATACATATTACTGTATATTATATTTTTTGTTTCTTTTGACATGCTGGGTAACGTGACAAAGTTTGTTCATATGGTTGCTAGACACTCTGTATAACAAATACATCTTGTAGTTAATGTTGCGCATCAAAGTTAATGTAAGGAATCCGTGTGACTTTACAAGACGATCCAAATATCTTTACTGAACATTTTCTTGATTATTTTAATTTTTTTGTTTATGTTCAGTCTACAAAACTGCACAAAATACTTCAGTTACAAGCATTACACGTACCATCAGATATAACGTTGATGTAATAAACAAATTTACAATCTGCCGTTTGTAATTTAAAAAATAAGAAAACTCAGTTCGAACACGTAATTTAATTTCCATGTTAAGCCCTCTCGCTTTTACTGAGTTAACATTTGCGTTGCCGCTGCACCTGGTAAAGCGAACGCTCGTTTTATGTTCAACTTTTTGACATTTGATTTCTTAGAGGGATTCAAAGACCAAAATGTATTTGAATAGTACAATACAAAGGTTTCCACAGAAGGTTTCTTGTTTTAGACATGTAAACCATGAGTTTGAAAATTAAATTACATAGAACCTCTGCAAATCTATAAAACCGAGTATTTGATCTGTAAATGTTTGTAGTAATGTTCAATTTACTTTGCCACCTGAGTTAATGGGAATATAAATAAGAAAACAATATATAACTATAGTTTGTTAAACAACAGTTAGTAAACGTGTGACACTTATTAGAAGAAGTTTACCTCTCAATTTAATTTTAGGTTTACATATATAAAAAAAAGCAACTAGTAAGACCATATTTGGCGTACACTAACTCAATCTCCAGGTCAACAATTTGGTTAAAGTCATTTGCTTATTATTCGTGTATCTCCAATACATGTTAACGGAGGAAAATAATTAAAAAACAAATTATGAATATGAATTTTAATGTAATATATATATATATATATATATATATATATATATATATATATATATATATATATATATATAAGTAGATATATTCATGTCACTTCTGGGCCAAAAAAGGAGCCACTCAAAAATTAAATGAATTTTCCTATTTTTTTATACAATATGCTACATTTTTTACCCTTTTAGGTCAATTTCTAACATTTTTATATTTTTCTAGAAAAAGTATATAATTTTGATGAAATTTTCATGAATATGTCTATATTTTACATAAAATTTACTACAAACTGAAATGTTTTTAAAAACAAGTAAAATTTTAAAATTTAATGAGTAGTTTTTATACAAATTTAACTAAAACAGTTTCTTTATCTTTGAATGTTTTAATTTCAGTAATAATTAGGTTTAAATCTTTTTTATTTAATTCTTTAATTGTTTTTTCATCAAATATATTAATAAATCTATGAGGCAAATGAACTTTACATTTTTCTAATTCAACAATAATTGTTGGTCCATATTTATCTTTAACTTTTTCAAACTTTTCTATTTTATATTTTGTATTCAATTCTAAACTTTTTATTGGTTTATATTCTTTGAATTTACATTCTCCAATATTATTAATCTCTTCTAATAGATCCATTTATTACAAAAAATAATTATAGAAATTTTAAACAGTTAATAATTGAAATATATGAAAAGAATTTTAAATATCACACAGCAGTTTGTTAGAACTGTTGTGTGATATTTAAAATTCTATTTTTTTTTAATAATATCTGATGTATCACTTATGTTATCAGAAAAACCATTATGTTAATTTATTATGCATGGATCATTTAACGTTGATAGATGTTTTAAGAATTTTAAAAACATATCATCAAATTCTGGTTTTATATAAAAATTCAATTCTAAAAGTTTAAAAATCATTGGTAATAGTTTTTTAAATGATATATTTCTTTTTGTAAAACTGAAATATGCATTAAAAATTACTGTAATATTTCTTTTATCTTCAAAATTTAATTCAAAATCAATATTGAATATTTTGTTTAAGAATTGATAGTAAAATATCCAGTTTGTATAATTTCTTTGTTTTAAGAATAATTTTATATTTTTAGGTGTTATTTCAAAACTATTGTCTAAAATACATAATGTATAGATTTAATTGATTAATTGTTGTGTGCGATATGGTTGAAAATGATTAAATTCTCTTAAAATATTTATAAGATGTTTATTCTTATTCTTTCGTTTATTAATCTTTTTTTCAGAAATAATTTGTTTACATATATTACATCCTATATAATTTTTAATAATTGTAAAGTTATTAAAATTACAACATCTATAACATATATCCATTTATATATAAAATGTTTATATCTAAATGGAAGAACTTATTCAGTGTCATAAATGTAAGAAGAAAACTAAAAATATTAATCCAGAAATTGTTGAAATGAAGAATGGTTTGTTTAGAATTGCTACTAAATGTTCAATTTGTAAAACAAATAAAAGTAAAATAATTAAAAAGGAAATTAAACCAATAATAAAAAAAAGAATTAAATAAAAAGATCAAATAATTGAAGCTAAAGAAATTCATGCTCTAATAAGAAAAAAATTTCGAAAAAGAAAAATAGTTACATTAGGTATTGATGATTTATGGGCAGCTGATTTAATCATTATGAAAAATTATGAAAAAGAAAATGATGGTTATAAATACATGTTGAATGTTATTGATACATTTTCTAAATATGTTTGGTCAAAACCATTGAAGAAAAAAGATGGAAAACATGTATTTATAGCATTTGAACAAATAATTAAAGATTCAATAAAAATTGGCCATAAACCACCAAACTTATTACATACAGACAAAGGATTAGAATTTGTAAATAAAGAATTTAATGGAATTTTAAAGAAATATAATATTAAAATGTATCATACAGAAAATGAAGAAAAATCAAGTATTATTGAAAGATATAATAGGACTCAAAATGAAAAAATGAAAGTTTGATTTGAAATTAATAAAAATTTTAGATGGATTGATATTCTTAAAGAAATAGTTAAAGAATATAATAATTCATATCATTCAACAATTAAAATGAAACCAATTGAGGTAAATAAAGAAAATGAAAATGATTTATTAAATACAGTTTTTAAATATATCCCACCAAAAATAATTACAAAATCTAAATTTAAAATAAATGATAGAGTTAGAATAGGAAACAAAAAATCAACTTTTTCAAATAAATATAAAAACAATTGGTCAAGAGAAATATTTGTTGTTTCCAGAATTAATAATACAAATCCTGTTACATATAGTATTAAAGACTTGAATGATGAAGATATACTTGGTAGTTTTTATGATTACGAATTGAAGAAAACTAATTTGTAAAATTTTATACTATATAAATGGAGAAGGAATGTTCAAAGTGTAAACAATTAAAAAATATTAATAATTTTTATAAAAATAAAAAATATAAAGATGGATTACTTTCATATTGTAAAGAATGTGATTTAATTTATAGAAAAAAGTTATATGATAATATTAAAGTGGAAGAAAAAAGTGAAAAAGTATGTTTGAATTGTAAGGAAACAAAAGATATGGAAAATTTTCATAAACATTATTATAGTAAAGATAAAAAATTTGCAATTTGTATTGAATGTGTTAGAAAAATGATGAGAGTCACAACCCATTGTGAATGTGGTAGAGATTTAAAATGGCTTAGTTATCTTCAAAAACATTTACAAACTAAAATTCATAATAAAAACATAAATAAACTAGAAAATTCATAAAAATGATATTAAGTTTTGAAAGTATTATTAAAAAAAAAAATTACTGGTTTAAAAAAGTTTAACTTTTATTTAAAATACTTTATAATTTTTGAACTAAAACACATAAATATTTATCTTAATATCTATATTTTACAACAATAATTATTTTCAAATAAAATTATTTTTAATAAATCGTGCAAATTTTTCTCCTAATAAATGGAGCGTACAAATAAAAATATATTATGCCCTTATTGTAATAAGAATATATTATCTAAAAATTATAATAGACATTATAATTCAAAGAAACATTTTGAAAATAAAACTAAATATGAAACTGAAGTTAATAACTTAAAACTTTGGTGTAAACAAAATAAAATAGTTGATTATCAAAACGAAAATTTAGATCAATTAAAAGAACTAAAGAAGTCATATGATCCAACAAATTATTCACTATTTAACAGTGAAAAATTAAAAGAAATTGCTAACAAATTATCTGTTAGAAATGTTGACAATTTAAATAGAGATGAACTAATTAAAAGATTAAATAATATCAAACAAAATCCTAATAATCTAAAATATAGATCATTACAATTTATTCAAAATCTATCAATTAAAAATGGTATTAAAATAAAAGATAAAACTAGAAAAGAATTGATTGGATTATTAACTGATCATTTAAAAAATAAACCAATTCCAAAGGAAAATGTAATAAATATTCAGGAAGTGTCATCATTAAAAGGTTATTTTCAAGAGTATTATTTAACAAATTCAAATGATGATTTAGATATATCTGAATATTTAGAATCACAAAGAAATGAAATTAAAAAATTGATTGAAAAACAAGAATTTAAAAATAAAAGAGGTCAGTTATCATTATCTTGTGAATATGAAAGACAATTAGTGAATGGTGATAGTCAAAAAACCCAAATGTATTATCCTTTAAGAAGTTCAGATATATTAAACACTGATGAATTTATTGATGATCAATTCAAAAAATTAATATTAAGAGAAAATTTAAATCAACCATCAAAAGGATCTGGTTGGTCATTAAAAAGATGTTTAGATTTAAATTTAAAACTAAGTAAACATAATTCATTAAATGGTGGTTCATATGTTGAATTACCAATTGAAATAAAAAATAAAAAGTGTTGTATAAATTTCAAAAATAAAAATGAATATTGTTTTATTTATGCAATTAGATGTGCTATTGATAAATATGAAGATAAAAAGTTTGATCATCCACATAGAGTAAAACAATATAAAAATTACATGAATGATGAAATTTTTAAAGAATTTGATTATCCAATGAGTTTAAAAGATATAAAATTATTTGAAAAAAGATCATTTGATTCTAAATATAATTATCCATCCATGTCAATTAATGTATACAGATTTGATGAAGATAAAAAGATTGTTCCATTACAAATATCTGAAAATTACAATGCGAGATTAGATATTGATCTATTGTATATAAAAAATGATAATAATTCACATTATGTTTTAATAACAGATTTAAGTAAATTTGTTTCTACTCAATTAACAAAAAGTAATAGACATAAGAAATTCATTTGTAGAAGATGTTTAACACATTTTTACAAAAACAAAGATTTAAGTGAACATTTAATAATTTGTAAATCTCTTGAACCTTGTCGACCAATTATGCCATTTCCTGGTGAAACTGTTAAATTTGAAAATTATTATAAAAAACTTGAACATCCTTATGTAGTTTATATGGATTTTGAAAGCATTCTGAAAAAGATTAATACTTGTGAAAATAATCCCAATAACTCATATACAAATAAAATTCAGAAACATATACCTTATGGATTAACAATTTATTTAGTTTCTAGAGTGACTAATAAAATATATAAACCAATTTGTTATAGAGCAAAAACAGATGAAGAGTTGAAAAATGTACCAAATAAATTATTTGAATACTTAGATGAGATTTCAAAGTATATAGCTAAAAAATATAATTCAAAAAACAAAAAGCCTATGAGTTTAACTAAAAATGAAGAAATTGAATATCATAAAGCAAGTGTTTGTCATATTTGTGAAACTAGTGGTTTTGATAATGACACAAGACGAAAAGTAAGAGATCACTGTCATTTAACAGGAAAATTTAGAGGTGCAGCACATTCAAGTTGTAATTTAAATCTAAAATTTCCACAAAATATACCTGTGTTTTGTCATAATAGTTCAAACTATGATACACATTTGTTTATCAAAGAATTAGCTAAAAAATATGGTAAAATTGATTTAATAGCAAATACTGATGAAAAATATATAAATTATTCAGTGAATTCAGGATATGGTTATGAATTTGAAGATGATAAACCTAGAAAATTTGTAAAATTCTCATTTGTAGATACGTTTAGATTTATGGCCTCATCAATTGACAAGTTAGCTAAAAATCTGAAAGAATTTAAACACTTGACTAAATTTATAACGAACATTGATATAATTGAAAAAGATGATGAAACATTTGAAATATTATCTTCTAAAGGTATATTTCCTTATGAGTTTATAGATGATATTGAAAAATTAAATTATGATAAAATATTAGATAAAGCACAGTTTTATAGTTCTTTAACTGATGAAAATATAAGTGATGAAGACTATAAACATTATCTAAAGGTTTGGAACAAATTAAAAGTTAAAACATTAGGAAATTATTCTGATTTATACAATATTCAAGATGTGATGCTATTAGCTGATATA
Source organism: Macrosteles quadrilineatus (assembly GCF_028750875.1). Lineage (NCBI taxonomy): Eukaryota > Metazoa > Arthropoda > Insecta > Hemiptera > Cicadellidae > Macrosteles > Macrosteles quadrilineatus. The sequence goes on along the minus strand of NW_026543028.1, from coordinate 52,612 downwards.
TTTGAAAATTTTAGGTCAGTTTGTTTAAAGAACTATAAATTAGATCCTGCACATTATTTAACATCACCATCATTAGCATGGGACTCTATGTTAAAATTAACAAAACTAGAATTAGAATTGATAAGCGATTATGATATGTATTTGATGATTGAAAAAGGTATAAGAGGTGGCATTTCTCAATGTGTTACAAGGTATTGTAAAGCAAATAACAGATATACTAAAAATTTTGATCCTAATAAACCTGAAAATTACATGTTATATGTAGATGCAAACAATTTATATGGATGGGCCTTAAGTCAAAAACTACCATATAAAGATATTAAATGGATGAATCCAAATGTATATACAACTGATGAATGGAAAGAAACTATATTAGAATTAGATGAAAATGCTGATTATGGTTATATTTTAGATGTTGATTTAGAATATCCAAAGGAATTACATGATAATCACAAGGATTTACCATTAGCTCCTGAACATTATAATAATAAGCTTTGTACTACATTATTTAATAAAAAAGATTATGTGGTTCATTCAAGAAATTTAAAATATTACTTAAAAAAAGGATTAAAATTAAAAAGAGTCAATAGAGTGATTGCATTTGATCAAGACAATTATATGAAAAAATATATTCAATTAAATACAAAATTAAGAGCTCAATCAAAGTCAGATTTTGAAAAAGACTTCTTCAAATTAATGAATAATTCCGTATTTGGCAAAACAATGGAAAATGTTAGAAATAGATGTGATATAAAATTAGGTAATGAAGAATATTCATTAAAACTAGCTAAAAAACCAAACTTTAAAACATTTAAGATATTTGATACCGATTGTATTGCTTCTCACATGATCAAAGAAAAAGTAAAATTTGATAAACCAATTTATATAGGATTTTCAGTTTTAGAATTATCAAAGCTATTGATGTATGAATTTTATTATGAAAAGTTGAAGAAATTTGATCCAAATATAAAACTATTATATATGGACACTGATAGTTACTTTGTGGAATTAAAAAAAGATCCTTATAAAATTATTAAAGAAAATATAAATGATTTCGATACAAGTGATTATAAGAAAGATCATGAATGTTTTAATGAAAAGAATAAAAAAGTAATTGGAAAATTTAAAGATGAATTAAATGGTGAAATTTTAGAAGAATATTGTGGATTAAGATCAAAGCTATACAGTTATGAGTTTGATAAGAAAAATCCAGTTGAATGTAAAGGAATCAAGAAAAGTGTTGTAAATAAGTCAATTAATATGAATGATTTTAAGAAATGTTTGTTTGATGATGTGGAACAATATAGAGAGATGACATGTATTAGAAGTTTTAAACATGAATTATACACAGTGAGAATTAACAAATTAGCTTTAAGTAATAAAGATAATAAAAGATTTGTATGTGAAAATAGAGTAGATACATTACCTTGGGGACATAAAAATATTACTAAATGAGCGATCAACCACATGCATTAATTATACCAAAAGAAGTTTTAAATATAAATGATAACCAAATAATATATTTATATCCAAATATGACTTATGGTAAAATATTTTTATTTAGATATAAAAATTATAATATATATCAGAATAAAGAAGATATAAATTTAAAACCATATAGAACTAAAATTAAAGAATTTATTAAACAATATTTTTAATAAATGGAAATAATAATTATACCAAAAGAATTAATAAATAGTAAAAATGATCAAAAATTATATTTATATAAAACAAAAATATCAAATAAACATTTAGTTTATCTTTTTAAGTACAACCAATATTATGTTTATCACTTAACATTTAATTTTTGTATTATGCCATTTTTACATATAGTTTTAAAATATGTTAAAGATAGTTTTAAAGAAAATGATCAAAATATAATTAATATGTAATATTTATAGTTGAATTATTACAATTTATAGGTATATTACTTTTTTCCAATTTATTAAATTCTTTCTCTTTTATTAAGTTGTTTTATATCATTTTTAATAGAACTAAATAATTTACATTTATCATTTTTATAATTTATTTCTTCAAACTCTATATTATTTAGTTTAAAACTTTTATAAACTTATATTTTTAATAATTTAAACGAGTCACAATATTAGTGACTTGATTACTTCTTAATAAATTCCATAAATTCAATAGTTTATTTGGTAATTAAACCTTAAATAAACCTTTACAAACTTGTTTTTTTAATCAATTAATCTACTTCAAGATTTTTATGATATAAAAAACTTTAATAATTTTAATAAATTTCATGTTTTTTAATAGTTTATTTAATAATTAAAGCTTTATAAACTCATTTTTTATCATTTATTCACGCGTCGCGATTTTTGCGACGCGTCAAATATTTGATAAATTCCATAAATTTAATAATTGATTTGATAATTAAACCTTAAATAAACCTTTACAAACATGTTTTTTAATCAAATAAACTGGTTGCAATTTTAGTGACTTACATCTTAATAAATTCCATAATATATCAATTGTTGTTTCCATTTATAATAATTAATTTTGTATAGAAGATTCTTTTTTTAATTTTAAATACACAATCGATCTTACATTTTCATTATTCAATAAATTTCCTTCATTATCTTGAATAGTAATTTTAATATTTTGAATTTTATTTATATTTTTTAAAGGAACATAATTAATTTCATTTGGTTTTTCACTAATCTTTGAACCATATTCAATATTTGGAAAGAAAGAATATAAAATCTCAGATTCTCTATGTAAATGTGAATGATCTTTATGATTTTCAATGCTAGGTTCAACTAAATTACAATGGATTTCAATAACATCAAAAGGTCTTAATTTTGGTAATTTTATTCCTTTTATTAATACATTTGGTTCAATCATTTCATCTTTTAACCCTAATAGATCAATTATAAAAGCTGTAACTATAATTTTAACAGGTGATTTTATTACAATAAAAGGACCATTATTTTCTAATAAAAATTCATTTTCATTAAATTTATCATATTTATTTTTAAATTCTGTTAAACTTTTTGTAAATAATTTTTTTATATCTTCTAAGGTGTAATATCCTTTCTTTATATTAAAATATTGATCAATTGTTTTGTTTTCATCAATAATACTAAAACCATATACATTTTTATAATCATTTGGTACATTTAATATAAAATTATCTGAATAAAATCCACAAAGACCAATACTATAATTTCCATCCAAATGAATTGGATGTTCTAATCTTAGTTCAATCTTTGAAGAATTGCCTATAATTTTAAATAATTTCATCTTATTTAAATGGAAAGATTTTTAAAGGAAAAAAATAAGATAACATTTGATACATATGATGAAAAAATCAAGAATAATCAACCAATTAGATTGTTAATAATAGGATCAAGTGGTTCTGGTAAAACAACATTACTATTAAATTTCATCTATAAAAGATTGATACCATACACAAATTTATATGTTTTTAGTAAATCATTAGAGCAGCCTGCATATATAAAACTACAACATAGATTTAAAAATATTGAAATGAACATTAACAAAAAAGTTGCAAATTTCTTTGGTTCATGTGAAGATATAATTTCATTAAATGATTGTAAACCAAATTCATTAATTGTTTTTGATGATTGTATTTTAGAAAATCAAGATAAAATAAAAGAGTATTTTGTAATGGGTAGGCATAAAAACATATCATGTATTTATCTTTCACAATGTTATTCAAAAGTTGACATTAAATTGATAAGGAATAATTTAAATATGTTGTGTATTTTTAAGCAAAATAATCATTATATAAAACAAATTTTTGATCATTTTGTAGGTTCTGATATGTCATTTAATGAATTTAAGGATATTTGTAATGATTGTTGGAAAGAAAATTATGGATTTTTAACTATGAATTCGATATTAAAAACAAATGAAGGAAAATATATGAATACGTTTTCTAATATAACATATTCTTCTAAATAAATGTGGTGTATGCTTGATTTAATTGTTGATAAAATATTTGTTATAATAATATTTGCCTTATCTTTAGTGTTTATTTTTCTTATTAAATTTACAGAAAATAAAAAATGATATGTTTGTGTTTAATTTTAGATTTACTTATTATTTTTGTTTTATTTATATTAATCATTAGTGTAGTGTTGATTGTGCTTAATCGACATAGTTTATGTTTATGTTAACATAGTTTATGTTTATGTTAACATCATTTATGTTTATGTTAACATATTTTTTTCTTTTAATAAATGGATAACATAACTGTCGACAAGGCTAAGAAGTTAGATGAAATTGAAAAAAAATTAATAAAAGAATTTAAAAATCAGATTAAAATTGATGAAAATTATGAACAAATTAAACAAAAAGCATATGAACCAATAACATCTGCAATTGGTAAAGAAGAAAATAAAATTGGTGAAGTTTTAAATGAAAATAAAAATTTAATGGATTTAGTACCTATTGTTAATCAATTTGCTAATATGTCAATACCACAATCTGAAGAAGAATTTATGTTACCTTTATACGCTACCCAGTACCCCTGTATAGGCCAATCACCGGAGAGTAGGTAGGCAAGATTTAATTTAGAATTACTATTCTTCAACACCAAGCTAACAGCTAAGACGGTGTTTGCTGAGATAACCTATCATTTGGTGTTTCCCCTCAGATGGTAGGATGCTGCACAAATTACTCCAATGCATGGTTATAACAAATTATACTTTTATTCTTCAAAATAATGAAAATGCTTTATAATCTTCCTTATAAATGATATCTAATATTACTATATCAGTAATTAAATGGCAACAGTCTTACTTGGTAAAATTCCTACGATTTGACTGGCTTAAATAGGCTGTGATTCCCAGTTCCTACGGACTATGACTGTTTCGGGTACAGTAGGCCTAATGCTTGAACTCGTCTGTAACAATTTCAAAAGAAATAATAACAGGTAACCTAAAGTTATACTAATTTCACATAATTGAGGCAAACAGAATTAATTTAAGGTGATTTTACAATTTATAAAATATTCTCAGAACATGTGCTTTTTCAATCCAAATGTAACATGAAAGTTGAGTATTTAATATTTGACATTTACAAAGTTACTAACTAACAGACAATCAAAAGAATATATATAATCATAGGTAAAAACAAGGCAAACAAGATTACTTACAATACAATACCACATAAATCAATTTTCTTATTTTTAAAATGTTTTCTACTTACATTTTCACGAGTTTGTACAATTTTTAAGGGAATCGGGAATCAGCCAACTAAGAAAGATTTGAAGTTGAAGAAACAGCTCTTTACAAAAATGACTTTAGTTAAAGTTAATTAACAGCTGTTCTCCAGTTCTGCCAACAAGGTGAAGTGTAAAAACAGTCAAACTAGTTAGCCATTGATCATGATATTATATGTACATTATATATACTATGAATTTAAATAATTTAAATTTAATTAACATTTCCCTTACATCAGTATAAAATATCCCTCTACCTCTTTTTAAATTTGAATTATTTTAAAATCCAACTAAAATCTCTTTATACAGACCAAAAAATTAAACATACTAATCTTCACAACAAAATGTTCACTTATATCTACACAATTCAAATTCAAAATAAAAAAATATATATATATATATTTCCCATCTGTGACCTTTCTATAACTATGCGGTGTTCTTTGCGATGAGTATTTAGTACCAAAATTCACCGCGAGATAGCTATACAGAACAGAACATTAATTATTATCTAACATAGTTCCAACAGAGGCTAATAGACGGCAGCACCAAACAAGATAATCAATTCCTTCAACATGTGTGCTACCAACATTCAAAACAATATCTTTACTGATAATCAATAATCATCTTTTTAAATAATTCAAAATGTTCATGTTTCTTGTCCTAACAAACTATTTACAAATACATTTAAATCATATACCCTGACAATTAAAGAAATTGTATAGCATTAAGATCATAGAACTCATTTTTCATTTGTTTTATCAACATTCAAAATCTCAAACAAAATTTCTGTAGTGGCCAAAGTAGTTATGGAAAGGTCTGTTCTAGCGCAGGATGAGGATGAGAGCCCTGAAATAGGGTACATCCCCCCAGAGCGGGTTCAGTTTTTGGACTCGAATAACCTTCTAGAGCTGGTTTATTCCTTGGATTTGAATAACCCCCCAGAGCGGGTTCAGTTTTTGGACTCGAATAACCTTCTAGAGCTGGTTTATTCCTTGGATTTGAATAACCCCCCAGAGCGGGTTCAGTTTTTGGACTCGAATAACCTTCTAGAGCTGGTTTATTCCTTGGATTTGAATAACCCCCCAGAGCGGGTTCAGTTTTTGGACTCGAATAACCTTCTAGAGCTGGTTTATTCCTTGGATTTGAATAACCCCCCAGAGCGGGTTCAGTTTTTGGACTCGAATAACCTTCTAGAGCTGGTTTATTCCTTGGATTTGAATAACCCCCCAGAGCGGGTTCAGTTTTTGGACTCGAATAACCTTCTAGAGCTGGTTCATTCCTTGGACTTGAATAGCCCCCCAGAGCGGGTTCAGTCTTTGGACTTGAATGTCTGGACTAATACTCGAGGCACCCTCAGAAATTCAGAGAGCAGTCTTCTGCAGTTCTTTTTCATAGAATCCGCCTATAATTTCCTCGCCATTTTGATCGGCGATCCTATAAGTAACCGGTCTAGTGTTTAGAATTCGTGCTATTGTAAATATCTCCGAAGTCCAGTTTTGTTTATATTTATTCGCAAACACGTCTTTTTTTGTCGTGATACGAACTCTATCACCGAGGTCGAACTTGCTGTTTTTACGAATTTTGTGTTCGCGCTCAATGTACATTTTTAACAGATCAGCCTCGTTATCTTTGTTGACCTCTACTGGTCTCATTTTAATAGTGTGGTGATAATCGTGTTGGTTATACTCGTCTGTGACTTCTTGTAGTATATCGTACCACTTGTAGGATTGTCGGACTTGGAATTTCACTTTAAGTTTCTCATTCAGTGTCCTATGATATCTTTCAATTATTGCGGACTTCTCTTCACTCTCTGTATGGTATAGTTTGATATTGTGTTTCCTCAACATGTTGTTGAACGGTTTGTTTTTAAACTCTGTACCTTTGTCGGTATGTAAAAGCTTCGGTGCTTCATGACCATCACTGTTTGCTCTTTTTATAATCTTCTCGAAAGCTGTTGTCAACTCTGCCCCGTCTTTTTTCTTTAAAGGTTCGGACCAAACGAATTTGCTAAATGTATCTATGACATTTAAAATGTACTTGTACCACTTGTTCTCCCTAGCGTACTGCTTCATTATTAGTAAATCTGCAGCCCACAAATCGTCGATACCCTTGGTGACTATTCGGCGTTTAATGAACTTTTTAATAACCGGCCTGTGCAACTCCTTGGCTTCTAAAACCTCATATGGCTCCTTTATAAACGAGTGTTTCACACTGCCGCAAACTGCACATTTTGATGTAGACAACCATTCTAGTTTTTGTGGTCTTTATGTTCATCTAGAATTTACAGTATTTACAGCTGCCTTTATGAAAGATAAATAAAGGAGCTAGACAAATGTGGCATGTTTCTTTTGGAACTTTAAACTTTGGATACATGTGGTTACCACTTTGCTTTAAATAAGAAGGAAAATCAGCCATTTTTCCGCAATCAATACACAACCTAATATGATTTTGAATAGACTCATAGTAGTTTAGGGTTACATAGCCACAATTGTCTCTGTGATAATTTAAAATTTCCTGCTTTAGTGTTGATGGAAGGTATACACATTCTTTTAGATGAGGTAAAAGGATGAAGTTTGTGCAAATCTTTCTGATTGAGAGCTCAGATAAGGACAACATGATGTGGTGGAGGCCAAAGATGGAATGCTACTTTGAGCTCTAGATATTAAAATATTGTTAAATATCCATCAGCCAATCACATGAGAACATTTTTGTTGTGCCTAATAATGAAGAAAAATACATATCTTTTGAGGTGGCTGTCCCTGGTGGTGTAAATTTACGCTTTTTAGATTCATTCAGATTTATGCGTTCTAGCCTAGATAGTTCAATTAACAACCTAAACAGAGACAAATTCCGACACACTTGAAAATATTTTACTGAGGATAAACTAGAACTGGTGGGTAAAAAAGGAGTGTATCTGTACGATTATATGGATTGTATTGAAAGGTTTGATGAGACCACTTTACCCCCGAAAGAGTCCTTTTATAACAAACTAAATAAATTCAACATTGAGGATAGCGACTACGAGCACGCCTGCAGAGTGTGGGAGAGTTTCCAGATCAAAATTTTAAAAGAATACACATGCTGTATAACAGAACAGACATGCTGTTTCTTGTGGATGTTATTGAGAACTTTCGTGACGTTTGTACCACCATCATGGGTGTATTCAAATTCATAGCAGATTTTAAATTCTAAAGGCGGCAAACGCTTTTTAGCATGCTTCAAACTTCCTTTTGGAACATCGATAAATCCATATGTTCTTTTATTAGAATCTGTGTTTGCGCTTTTAATTAAACAAACCACTTGTTGTAATTTATGTTTAGCTATTGTTTTATGCATTAGTTTTTTTCTAAATGTTCGATATTGTGTTGATGCCTCCTTAGAGTGGGTAGAAGTTTTTCAAACATCCAACTTCTAAATTGCTACTGCAATGTAGTTTTATGTGTACGTTATAATGGTTTGTCAAAAAAACTTCAACCCAATCATTCGCTACATACAACTGTTTAATCAGTTTATTGTAGATATGTGTGCTAAGATTGAAACACCAACAATGAAACAGTATGTTCTAATGATATTGGTCAAATAGTGGGCTTACCACTTGGTCACCTTTCAAGAGAGACGGGAAGTGTACAAAGATATATCCTAGATAGATGATTGAGATATATACCAGCTATAATGGGTACCCTTTGTACAGAAAGTGATCAACAAATTACGGTGGACATTCTTCTGAAATCGATGTATGAGGACGAGGATTTGCGCATATTAACAACCGTTGGATTGTACCATACAAACCAGTTTTGACAAAGATTTTCAATTCCTAATGCGGAATACTGTAGTTCATTGAAGAGCATAAAATACATATGCAACTATGTAAACAATGGAAGCAACTAAGCTGGGAATTATTTCAATCTGCTGAGGGAGGCTACACCAGAGATGAGGTAACTCTTTACCAGTCAGGACGTTACTTGAGTTCTAACGAGGCAGCATGGTGTATCTTTGGGTTTCTAGTGAAAGACACCCCACTGTTACTCATCTGAGTGTTTACCTTGAGAACTTCCTGAGGGTTTACTTCAATAACAATAACCTGTATTACGTTTTACAAAACCCAAGAGATACTATATTTACTGCATTCTTTGAGTTGTGTACTAATGACGAATTTGCTAGAACCCTTCTTTACAATGAAGTACCCCCACTACTACACTTGGAATGCTTCACGAAAAGAGTTCCAGTGTCGCGGTATTGGCTTTTCGGTGGAGAATCGGCCTGATTTAAAATACTCAGAAGCCCTAGGACGAGTACCACGGTTCATCATGTTAACTTCGAGTGCTACTGTTTATGTTTGCTACTTCACAGTGTATGTGGTTCTACTTCCTTTGAGCACTCAAGAGCTGTTGAAAGCCATACACACATGTGTGAGGCCCATGGTTTGCTCAATCGTGATGACCGCTGGGAATCCACAATACGTTATGCTGTTCTGACTTGCTCTCCACAACGCATCAGACATAAATGCGATCCTGGCGAGCACATGTGGGCTATCAAACCTCCTACAACTTTGGGAAACCCTTAAAGACGACATGGCTGAAGACATATTGGTGTGTTTTCATTGAGAAGTTCCAGGTACACTTTATAATGAAGCAGTTTAAAATGAAGCGTTAGTGGCAATTGCATCTCTGGTTTCGACTATGTGTGGTAGAGATTTGAGTTCATTTGGCCTTCCCACACCTCAACAAGAGGTCAATGTCAATACAGAAGTTCTCAAAGAGATGTCATACAATACTACTGACCTACAGAACCATGTTTTAGGAAATTTACCGGAACATTCACCGGGACAACTTGATGTGTTCTGTTTTGTTACAAACAGAATCGCTCAGCAAAAAGGAACCATAGTTTTCTTGGATGCACCAGGTGGTACTGGTAAGACTTTTCTAACGAATTTGCTGTTGGCAGGCGTAAGAAGAAAAGACCAAATTGCTCTTTCTGTTGCATCATCTGGATTTGCGTCAACGCTTCTAGAAGGCAGTTGTACAGCAGCTTTCAAACCACCTCTCAGCTTGAATTCTGGTGATGCTGTTACCTGTAATATAAGAAAAATTCTGATTGTGGGGAAAAGCTCTTAGATGCTGCAAACTTTTGGTATGGGATGAGTGCACCATGTCACACAAACGTGCACTAGAAGTTCTCGATTTGACACTTAAAGCTGCCATAAACCGTTAGGACTTAATGGGAGGGTTGGTTGTTTTATTGGCTGCAGATTTCAGGCAACCCCTTCCAGTAATTCCTCGAGGAACACCCGCAGATGAAATTAGTATCTGCATTAAAAAGTCTGCTTTGTGGAGTTACGTTGAGAAAAAGAATTTGACCCAGAACATGAGAGAGATTCTCCACAACAAACGCGATGCTGAATTGTTTTCTTCCGATTTATTAAATATCGGAAATGGACAGATACATGTTGATAGCCATCAAAGAATCTCATTTCCTCTAAACTTTGCCAACATAGTTGATTCATCGGAGGAACTAATAATGAAAGTATTTCCATCAGTTGCTGAGAATCATTTGTCCAGTGAATGGCTGTGTGAAAGAGCTATACTTGCTCACAAAAATTACACTGGTAATACTATCAACAGTAAGATAGTTACAACAATTCCGGGTGACACATCAGAGTATATGTCTATTGACACTGTGTTAGAAGAGGATGCATCCGTTCAATATCCAGTAGAGTTTCTCAACACCTTGGAGTTTCCAGGTGTCCCTCCTCACAAAATTGAATTGAAAGTGGGGATACCTGTAATGCTACTGAGAAACTTGGAACCTCTACGACTCTGCAATGGTGCCCGACTTACTTCGTTGAAACAAAACGTTATTGAAGTCCAGGCATGTGCAAAAGGCGATACAGTTTTCATACCAAGAATTCCAATCACTCCAACAGACTTAACGTTTACATTTAAACGGCTTCAATCTCCACTGAATGTGGCGTCTGCCATGACAATAAATAAAGCACAAGATCAAACTCTTAAAGTAGCCAGCTTACATCTAGAATATCAATGTTTTTCTCATGGCCAACCGTATGCGGCATGCTCACATACATCGTGCAGCAGAGATTTGTACATATACACACCAGACAACAAAGCTGAAAACATTTTTTATAAAAACGTTCTGTAATCGTTGCAAAGTAATCTTAAGCCCATTGTAATCTGAAACTGCACAAATTAAAAGCTTTTTGAGCCAACCACTCTTTCATTTAACTTTTAGCTACCCTGGAATTTGGTACATCTACCTCCGCACTTAAATTTAATATCACCTGCAGTGAAGCGGGGGTACTTTAGCTAGCTTCAAAGAGCGAATTTGAAAATTGAAAACCTAGTTTCTTAACTAGGCTATGCCAGTATTGATTGATTGTATGGATTCAATTAGTAAGCCCCCAAAACTGTGATCATAATAATTAAAATGTAAGAATGTTAAAAGGGATATAGTTTCTTAACTAGGCTATGCTATTTCTTGCTTTACAAGAGAATAAAAATTGATTATAGTTCTAGAGTTAAGGAAGCGAAAAATTCGGCAATGTTAATAGGATAGCTGCTGCTCTCAACACTTGCATAGCGGCATGGGAGCTGGTCAACGAGTACAGAAAACCCATTATCGCTCAGGAAATCAATACACTTACAAGTTGGACTGAGTGAGTGAAAACCATATCCTGGGATTAGTGAAAGGTTTTAGGGACTCCGAAAGTTGGGATATCAATGGTCTGTCATGCTCTATTCGTAAGGGCACAGTTGATGGATAATCATGCCACCGACTAAGCTTGTTAACCTCTGCTTGACTAAGGGAATCTTTCCTGATGGCCAAAAGATAGCTAGGGCTATCCCCATCTTCAAGAAGGCTGACCCGACAAATTATAGACCTATCTCTATATTGCCAGTCTTTCTGAGGTGCTGGAGACCGTAATGAAGAGACAATTGTCGGCATATTTTGAAAACAACCAACCATTCCCAAATGCTCAGCACGGCTTTAGGAGTGGCCGCTCAACATCCTCTGCTCTCTTGAAACTTATCGGTGCTATTACAGATGCTTTCGAGGATAACAAGTCGGTCCTTTTGAGACTCTGTGATCTGAGCAAGGCCTTCGATGTGGTTTCACATCACATACTGTTGGCCAAGCTAACGAGGCACGGTATTGGAGGCACAGTTTTGAACACCTTAAGCAGCACCTCAGTAGCTACTTGACAGACCGAAAGCAGCTAGTTCTGGTGAACGTAAATGGGTAAACCTTATTGTTTGCTGACGATACCACCCTCTTCAATAGGGAAAGACCATTGAGCGATTGATAGATCTACAAAAAACGCTGCATACACACGGATTTGAAAAAAATTACGTATATATAGCGATTATCGTTCGATCTACAAAAAACGCTGCATACACACGGATTTGAAAAAAAATTACGTATATATAGCGATTATTGTTAGATCTACAAAAAACGCTGCATACACACAGATAGATTAGGCTAAGTTAGGTTAGGTTAAGACAGGTTACGATAAGTTAGGTTAAGTTAGGCTAGGCCAAGTTAGGTTAGGAAAATCCGGCAACACCATATAAGATAGCTGATGCGAAAGTGTAACTAGCTAAGTGTGTAAAGATAAGTGTAAGGCATTGCCGGATTTTCCTAACCTACGCCATATAAGATGCGAAAGTGTAACTAGCTAAGTGTGTAAAGATAAGTGTAAGGCGTTGCCGGATTTTCCTAACCTAACTTGGCCTAGCCTAACTTAACCTAACTTATCGTAACCTGTCTTAACCTAACCTAACTTAGCCTAATCTAACTGTGTGTATGCAGCGTTTTTTGTAGATCTAACAATAATCGCTATATATACGTAATTTTTTTTCAAATCCGTGTGTATGCAGCGTTTTTTGTAGATCGAACGATAATCGCTATATATACGTAATTTTTTTCAAATCCGTGTGTATGCAGCGTTTTTTGTAGATCTATCAATCGCTCAATGGTCTTTCCCTATTGAAGAGGGTGGTATCGTCAGCAAACAATAAGGTTTACCCATTTACGTTCACCAGAACTAGCTGCTTTCGGTCTGTCAAGTAGCTACTGAGGTGCTGCTTAAGGTGTTCAAAACTGTGCCTCCAATACCGTGCCTCGTTAGCTTGGCCAACAGTATGTGATGTGAAACCACATCGAAGGCCTTGCTCAGATCACAGAGTCTCAAAAGGACCGACTTGTTATCCTCGAAAGCATCTGTAATAGCACCGATAAGTTTCAAGAGAGCAGAGGATGTTGAGCGGCCACTCCTAAAGCCGTGCTGAGCATTTGGGAATGGTTGGTTGTTTTCAAAATATGCCGACAATTGTCTCTTCATTACGGTCTCCAGCACCTCAGAAAGACTGGCAATATAGAGATAGGTCTATAATTTGTCGGGTCAGCCTTCTTGAAGATGGGGATAGCCCTAGCTATCTTTTGGCCATCAGGAAAGATTCCCTTAGTCAAGCAGAGGTTAACAAGCTTAGTCGGTGGCATGATTATCCATCAACTGTGCCCTTACGAATAGAGCATGACAGACCATTGATATCCCAACTTTCGGAGTCCCTAAAACCTTTCACTAATCCCAGGATATGGTTTTCACTCACTCAGTCCAACTTGTAAGTGTATTGATTTCCTGAGCGATAATGGGTTTTCTGTACTCGTTGACCAGCTCCCATGCCGCTATGCAAGTGTTGAGAGCAGCAGCTATCCTATTAACATTGCCGAATTTTTCGCTTCCTTAACTCTAGAACTATAATCAATTTTTATTCTCTTGTAAAGCAAGAAATAGCATAGCCTAGTTAAGAAACTATATCCCTTTTAACATTCTTACATTTTAATTATTATGATCACAGTTTTGGGGGCTTACTAATTGAATCCATACAATCAATCAATACTGGCATAGCCTAGTTAAGAAACTAGGTTTTCAATTTTCAAATTCGCTCTTTGAAGCTAGCTAAAGTACCCCCGCTTCACTGCAGGTGATATTAAATTTAAGTGCGGAGGTAGATGTACCAAATTCCAGGGTAGCTAAAAGTTAAATGAAAGAGTGGTTGGCTCAAAAAGCTTTTAATTTGTGCAGTTTCAGATTACAATGGGCTTAAGATTACTTTGCAACGATTACAGAACGTTTTTATAAAAAATGTTTTCAGCTTTGTTGTCTGGTGTGTATATGTACAAATCTCTGCTGCACGATGTATGTGAGCATGCCGCATACGGTTGGCCATGAGAAAAACATTGATATTCTAGATGTAAGCTGGCTACTTTAAGAGTTTGATCTTGTGCTTTATTTATTGTCATGGCAGACGCCACATTCAGTGGAGATTGAAGCCGTTTAAATGTAAACGTTAAGTCTGTTGGAGTGATTGGAATTCTTGGTATGAAAACTGTATCGCCTTTTGCACATGCCTGGACTTCAATAACGTTTTGTTTCAACGAAGTAAGTCGGGCACCATTGCAGAGTCGTAGAGGTTCCAAGTTTCTCAGTAGCATTACAGGTATCCCCACTTTCAATTCAATTTTGTGAGGAGGGACACCTGGAAACTCCAAGGTGTTGAGAAACTCTACTGGATATTGAACGGATGCATCCTCTTCTAACACAGTGTCAATAGACATATACTCTGATGTGTCACCCGGAATTGTTGTAACTATCTTACTGTTGATAGTATTACCAGTGTAATTTTTGTGAGCAAGTATAGCTCTTTCACACAGCCATTCACTGGACAAATGATTCTCAGCAACTGATGGAAATACTTTCATTATTAGTTCCTCCGATGAATCAACCATGTTGGCAAAGTTTAGAGGAAATGAGATTCTTTGATGGCTATCAACATGTATCTGTCCATTTCCGATATTTAATAAATCGGAAGAAAACAATTCAGCATCGCGTTTGTTGTGGAGAATCTCTCTCATGTTCTGGGTCAAATTCTTTTTCTCAACGTAACTCCACAAAGCAGACTTTTTAATGCAGATACTAATTTCATCTGCGGGTGTTCCTCGAGGAATTACTGGAAGGGGTTGCCTGAAATCTGCAGCCAATAAAACAACCAACCCTCCCATTAAGTCCTAACGGTTTATGGCAGCTTTAAGTGTCAAATCGAGAACTTCTAGTGCACGTTTGTGTGACATGGTGCACTCATCCCATACCAAAAGTTTGCAGCATCTAAGAGCTTTTCCCCACAATCAGAATTTTTCTTATATTACAGGTAACAGCATCACCAGAATTCAAGCTGAGAGGTGGTTTGAAAGCTGCTGTACAACTGCCTTCTAGAAGCGTTGACGCAAATCCAGATGATGCAACAGAAAGAGCAATTTGGTCTTTTCTTCTTACGCCTGCCAACAGCAAATTCGTTAGAAAAGTCTTACCAGTACCACCTGGTGCATCCAAGAAAACTATGGTTCCTTTTTGCTGAGCGATTCTGTTTGTAACAAAACAGAACACATCAAGTTGTCCCGGTGAATGTTCCGGTAAATTTCCTAAAACATGGTTCTGTAGGTCAGTAGTATTGTATGACATCTCTTTGAGAACTTCTGTATTGACATTGACCTCTTGTTGAGGTGTGGGAAGGCCAAATGAACTCAAATCTCTACCACACATAGTCGAAACCAGAGATGCAATTGCCACTAACGCTTCATTTTAAACTGCTTCATTATAAAGTGTACCTGGAACTTCTCAATGAAAACACACCAATATGTCTTCAGCCATGTCGTCTTTAAGGGTTTCCCAAAGTTGTAGGAGGTTTGATAGCCCACATGTGCTCGCCAGGATCGCATTTATGTCTGATGCGTTGTGGAGAGCAAGTCAGAACAGCATAACGTATTGTGGATTCCCAGCGGTCATCACGATTGAGCAAACCATGGGCCTCACACATGTGTGTATGGCTTTCAACAGCTCTTGAGTGCTCAAAGGAAGTAGAACCACATACACTGTGAAGTAGCAAACATAAACAGTAGCACTCGAAGTTAACATGATGAACCGTGGTACTCGTCCTAGGGCTTCTGAGTATTTTAAATCAGGCCGATTCTCCACCGAAAAGCCAATACCGCGACACTGGAACTCTTTTCGTGAAGCATTCCAAGTGTAGTAGTGGGGGTACTTCATTGTAAAGAAGGGTTCTAGCAAATTCGTCATTAGTACACAACTCAAAGAATGCAGTAAATATAGTATCTCTTGGGTTTTGTAAAACGTAATACAGGTTATTGTTATTGAAGTAAACCCTCAGGAAGTTCTCAAGGTAAACACTCAGATGAGTAACAGTGGGGTGTCTTTCACTAGAAACCCAAAGATACACCATGCTGCCTCGTTAGAACTCAAGTAACGTCCTGACTGGTAAAGAGTTACCTCATCTCTGGTGTAGCCTCCCTCAGCAGATTGAAATAATTCCCAGCTTAGTTGCTTCCATTGTTTACATAGTTGCATATGTATTTTATGCTCTTCAATGAACTACAGTATTCCGCATTAGGAATTGAAAATCTTTGTCAAAACTGGTTTGTATGGTACAATCCAACGGTTGTTAATATGCGCAAATCCTCGTCCTCATACATCGATTTCAGAAGAATGTCCACCGTAATTTGTTGATCACTTTCTGTACAAAGGGTACCCATTATAGCTGGTATATATCTCAATCATCTATCTAGGATATATCTTTGTACACTTCCCGTCTCTCTTGAAAGGTGACCAAGTGGTAAGCCCACTATTTGACCAATATCATTAGAACATACTGTTTCATTGTTGGTGTTTCAATCTTAGCACACATATCTACAATAAACTGATTAAACAGTTGTATGTAGCGAATGATTGGGTTGAAGTTTTTTTGACAAACCATTATAACGTACACATAAAACTACATTGCAGTAGCAATTTAGAAGTTGGATGTTTGAAAAACTTCTACCCACTCTAAGGAGGCATCAACACAATATCGAACATTTAGAAAAAAACTAATGCATAAAACAATAGCTAAACATAAATTACAACAAGTGGTTTGTTTAATTAAAAGCGCAAACACAGATTCTAATAAAAGAACATATGGATTTATCGATGTTCCAAAAGGAAGTTTGAAGCATGCTAAAAAGCGTTTGCCGCCTTTAGAATTTAAAATCTGCTATGAATTTGAATACACCCATGATGGTGGTACAAACGTCACGAAAGTTCTCAATAACATCCACAAGAAACAGCATGTCTGTTCTGTTATACAGCATGTGTATTCTTTTAAAATTTTGATCTGGAAACTCTCCCACACTCTGCAGGCGTGCTCGTAGTCGCTATCCTCAATGTTGAATTTATTTAGTTTGTTATAAAAGGACTCTTTCGGGGGTAAAGTGGTCTCATCAAACCTTTCAATACAATCCATATAATCGTACAGATACACTCCTTTTTTACCCACCAGTTCTAGTTTATCCTCAGTAAAATATTTTCAAGTGTGTCGGAATTTGTCTCTGTTTAGGTTGTTAATTGAACTATCTAGGCTAGAACGCATAAATCTGAATGAATCTAAAAAGCGTAAATTTACACCACCAGGGACAGCCACCTCAAAAGATATGTATTTTTCTTCATTATTAGGCACAACAAAAATGTTCTCATGTGATTGGCTGATGGATATTTAACAATATTTTAATATCTAGAGCTCAAAGTAGCATTCCATCTTTGGCCTCCACCACATCATGTTGTCCTTATCTGAGCTCTCAATCAGAAAGATTTGCACAAACTTCATCCTTTTACCTCATCTAAAAGAATGTGTATACCTTCCATCAACACTAAAGCAGGAAATTTTAAATTATCACAGAGACAATTGTGGCTATGTAACCCTAAACTACTATGAGTCTATTCAAAATCATATTAGGTTGTGTATTGATTGCGGAAAAATGGCTGATTTTCCTTCTTATTTAAAGCAAAGTGGTAACCACATGTATCCAAAGTTTAAAGTTCCAAAAGAAACATGCCACATTTGTCTAGCTCCTTTATTTATCTTTCATAAAGGCAGCTGTAAATACTGTAAATTCTAGATGAACATAAAGACCACAAAAACTAGAATGGTTGTCTACATCAAAATGTGCAGTTTGCGGCAGTGTGAAACACTCGTTTATAAAGGAGCCATATGAGGTTTTAGAAGCCAAGGAGTTGCACAGGCCGGTTATTAAAAAGTTCATTAAACGCCGAATAGTCACCAAGGGTATCGACGATTTGTGGGCTGCAGATTTACTAATAATGAAGCAGTACGCTAGGGAGAACAAGTGGTACAAGTACATTTTAAATGTCATAGATACATTTAGCAAATTCGTTTGGTCCGAACCTTTAAAGAAAAAAGACGGGGCAGAGTTGACAACAGCTTTCGAGAAGATTATAAAAAGAGCAAACAGTGATGGTCATGAAGCACCGAAGCTTTTACATACCGACAAAGGTACAGAGTTTAAAAACAAACCGTTCAACAACATGTTGAGGAAACACAATATCAAACTATACCATACAGAGAGTGAAGAGAAGTCCGCAATAATTGAAAGATATCATAGGACACTGAATGAGAAACTTAAAGTGAAATTCCAAGTCCGACAATCCTACAAGTGGTACGATATACTACAAGAAGTCACAGATGAGTATAACCAACACGATTATCACCACACTATTAAAATGAGACCAGTAGAGGTCAACAAAGATAACGAGGCTGATCTATTAAAAATGTACATTGAGCGCGAACACAAAATTCGTAAAAACAGCAAGTTCGACCTCGGTGATAGAGTTCGTATCACGACAAAAAAAGACGTGTTTGCGAATAAATATAAACAAAACTGGACTTCGGAGATATTTACAATAGCACGAATTCTAAACACTAGACCGGTTACTTATAGGATCGCCGATCAAAATGGCGAGGAAATTATAGGCGGATTCTATGAAAAAGAACTGCAGAAGACTGCTCTCTGAATTTCTGAGGGTGCCTCGAGTATTAGTCCAGACATTCAAGTCCAAAGACTGAACCCGCTCTGGGGGGCTATTCAAGTCCAAGGAATGAACCAGCTCTAGAAGGTTATTCGAGTCCAAAAACTGAACCCGCTCTGGGGGGTTATTCAAATCCAAGGAATAAACCAGCTCTAGAAGGTTATTCGAGTCCAAAAACTGAACCCGCTCTGGGGGGTTATTCAAATCCAAGGAATAAACCAGCTCTAGAAGGTTATTCGAGTCCATAAACTGAACCCGCTCTGGGGGGTTATTCAAATCCAAGGAATAAACCAGCTCTAGAAGGTTATTCGAGTCCAAAAACTGAACCCGCTCTGGGGGGTTATTCAAATCCAAGGAATAAACCAGCTCTAGAAGGTTATTCGAGTCCAAAAACTGAACCCGCTCTGGGGGGTTATTCAAATCCAAGGAATAAACCAGCTCTAGAAGGTTATTCGAGTCCAAAAACTGAACCCGCTCTGGGGGGATGTACCCTATTTCAGGGCTCTCATCCTCATCCTGCGCTAGAACAGACCTTTCCATAACTACTGGCCAACCTGGAAAATAGCATTATGTGATTTGTTTTATAGAGAAATCGCCATTTCAGTTTTGAATAGCTTACTAGTGTGTTGTGTTTTGTGTGTCGTGTGATGTTTTACTTTAAATTTATAGTTTTGTGTTTTTTGTGTGTGAAAGTGTCTAGTGTAGTTAAAGTGTTCCTTACATCTAAAGTACCATCCAAACTCAATCATACAAACCATTCGTGTCACAAACACTCACAGACTTATACAAACATATACTCAACTCATTCATACAGTGGTGCAATAACTTATTAGCGAACTCCATAAAATTTTCATTTCAAACTACTAGGCCTAACTTAACAATATTTTTATAACAAAATTTTCTGTCCCTACGATCTTAATTAATTATACATCAATCTTAATAATAACATAACTTTTCCCTTTCTACTAAAGTTGCACTGGCATCATTCCATTCAAGTTTCAAGTATCTACAAGTTGAACTTTGCTTTCATGATAAAACCCGTGACCTAAATTATGACCTGAAATAACAAACTAGGCCTACAACTCATGGGTTGCATCGAACTAAACCTTTACTTAACCTTTCTTACGAAACTTCTTGGCCTCATTGCTTAAGTAATGTGTACGAATAAGTACGTGAGACTTTAACTTAAATGGATGTTTTGCTCTCTTAGGCGATAATCTCCACCAATGTCTGTCAAATTTCATACAGTTTCTTGAATTTCTCATGCCTTGGTTCAGGCTTTGCTTCATTTCTTCCATCGTTAGGTCGCTGGATAGCAGACTCTTACTGTCCCACAGATTGGTTAGCGCACAGCTGGGCTCATGATCAAACATCAATTTGAAGTTGGAGGTTTTGGTCGATGCATTGATGGCAGTATTTAGGCTGACTTGTAAATCGAGTTCTTTTTCCTTTTGATCTGGTACATCTTCTTCCTTTGACGTCACAGGAACATAGGTTTCTACGATTGATTCAAGTAGGCCTACCATATTCATTGTGAATCCAACAGTTTTACACTCCACGATTTTTGTGCTCAAGGGCCGTTTTGTGTGATTGGGCCAGATGCCATACAAATGTTGATCAGTGATGTTAGCTTCATTTTTGCTTATTATTGCATTTCGTAAAAATGAAAGCAAGTGGGCTAATTCGAGTCCTTTGCATTCTGTGATCTTACTGAGATAACCTTCAACGGGGTTAGGTAACTTGTATATGGGCATGGTGTGTATTTGCGTGTAATTAGGATTTGTAGGCATATTTAACATATTATTTTGCATGTTTGGGTTTTCATTTAGGTTAGTTTCAGTAGGCTGTATAGGTTTAACTGTAGTTTCTTGAATCGTCCCTTCCGGTGTAGAAGTATGATTTAGGTTAGGCCTATTTGGTTTTGTCGGGCGAGTTAACTGTTCAGCTAAGTTTTCTTCCTCGATGATTGACTTATTTAAATCCTCTTCATATTGGTTCAATTCAGGTAAAGATACTTGGTTTTTGATTTCATCAAATTTGCTTTGCAGTTCTTGTAACTTGACATTCAATTTGTCCAACTTACCGAAGTAGTTAGGACCTAACATACATGCGCTTATATTACTTATTCTAAGGTGCAGATGAGTACATAGAGCTGACATTCTTGCTATGTACAGGTTGCTCGGTTGGGTATCACACTGTTCTATAAGTAGCTGAAATCGATCTACCTTAATTTCTACGGTTTGAAATTCAGTACTTAAAGCTAATTTCCCAATAAGATTGTTCACATCTGGTTGAACCTGTAAAATAGATCTGAGCTGTTTTCTGAGTGCTTCTACGTTGTCAAAGGTAGAATCTTCTCCTCTACTTAAAATTTCATACTTAAGTTCATCTTTACTTAAATAATTTAAATTGAATTTTTCCATTGTCGGAAATTACTGGACCTATTATACACAGAATAATTTTGGCAGTTTATGAATCACTTTGCTGAAACAAACTAATTTTATGGCAGAAGTTATGTCACTTCTCAAAATTTTCTTGTAGGCTAGCAAAGTTAACTTGAGGTTAGCAAAGTTCACCACAATGTCTTGGCTTAAATAGGCGCAAGGGTTGAAATTAATAATAAAAAAGCAGAGTTGCGCACTTCTATACGCTACCCAGTACCCCTGTATAGGCCAATCACCGGAGAGTAGGTAGGCAAGATTTAATTTAGAATTACTATTCTTCAACACCAAGCTAACAGCTAAGACGGTGTTTGCTGAGATAACCTATCATTTGGTGTTTCCCCTCAGATGGTAGGATGCTGCACAAATTACTCCAATGCATGGTTATAACAAATTATACTTTTATTCTTCAAAATAATGAAAATGCTTTATAATCTTCCTTATAAATGGTATCTAATATTACTATATCAGTAATTAAATGGCAACAGTCTTACTTGGTAAAATTCCTACGATTTGACTGGCTTAAATAGGCTGTGATTCCCAGTTCCTACGGACTATGACTGTTTCGGGTACAGTAGGCCTAATGCTTGAACTCGTCTGTAACAATTTCAAAAGAAATAATAACAGGTAACCTAAAGTTATACTAATTTCACATAATTGAGGCAAACAGAATTAATTTAAGGTGATTTTACAATTTATAAAATATTCTCAGAACATGTGCTTTTTCAATCCAAATGTAACATGAAAGTTGAGTATTTAATATTTGACATTTACAAAGTTACTAACTAACAGACAATCAAAAGAATATATATAATCATAGGTAAAAACAAGGCAAACAAGATTACTTACAATACAATACCACATAAATCAATTTTCTTATTTTTAAAATGTTTTCTACTTACATTTTCACGAGTTTGTACAATTTTTAAGGGAATCGGGAATCAGCCAACTAAGAAAGATTTGAAGTTGAAGAAACAGCTCTTTACAAAAATGACTTTAGTTAAAGTTAATTAACAGCTGTTCTCCAGTTCTGCCAACAAGGTGAAGTGTAAAAACAGTCAAACTAGTTAGCCATTGATCATGATATTATATGTACATTATATATACTATGAATTAAAATAATTTAAATTTAATTAACATTTCCCTTACATCAGTATACCTTCAAGTACTCCATTTAGACCAATAAGAGAACAAATTATTGAAGAAGAATCAACATTTATAGATCCAAATATTGTTTCACCTCAAACATTAAATAAAATCATTGGTCCAATAACACAAAAATATTTACCTAGAGCAAAAGATGACAAATTTGGTTTGTATTGGGATAAACATAAAAAATCATTTATGATTGGTGATAAAATAACAGTAATTGATAATGATGATTTACTTGTTGATGGTAAAATATATACTGGCACTCATGGTTTATGGAGATTATTGACATATAAAGACAAACCAGATGATAATTTATATAGTCAAGATGATTTAAATAATTACTCAAAAATTTTATGGGAAACAGATTCAATTTATAAAAATAATGATCCAAGTACTAGAAAACCAAAATCAAGTAAAGGTAATAAATATATGAATTTGATTAAATTTATTTGGGATTCTAAAGGAAATATTGAAGGATCTGGTATAAGAAGATATTCAGAAAACAAAATTGAATACAGATATATTGATGATTTAAACAAATTAGAAAGTATAATCAATTATATATATGCTCAAGAAAAAGCTGGAAATAATAACTTTATCAATGAAAAAAGGGCTATTAAAGATTTTATTTCAAACAAATTAGATGAATTAATTGAAAAACCTGATGGTATAAAATATTTAAAAAGAATATTACCAACTATAACATCACCAATTATAGGTTCAGGATTATTAAATGATTTTATAAATAATTTACCATTTGAATTGCATGTACCTGGTTTTCAATATCTAGGACCTGGAACTAAGCTACAAAAAAGATTAAAAAGAGGTGATCCTGGAATAAATGATTTAGATAAAGCTGCTAAAGAACATGATATATTTTATAGAGATCATAAAGATACAGAATCTAGAAATGATATTGCTGATAAAATATTACAAGATAAAGCATGGGATATAGCAACATCTAGTGATCATGATATAGGCGAAAGATTAGTTGCTTTACCAACATCAGGTGCTATGTGGTTAAAAAGAAAATTTGGAATGGGATTAGAATTAGGATTAAAATTTTAACCTATATAAATGGAGAAAATTAAGGTAAATTTAACTGATTATCAAAAATTGAAAATTAAATCTGCTTTTAATAAAAATAAAAATTTGACTATACAATTTGAAATAGATCAATTTAAAAATGGTAATGATGTATTATTATTAACTAAAAGACAATTGAATAAATTAGAAAAACATAAAAAATTAAATACTGGATTAAGACTTGAATTTTCTTATAATCAACTTAAACAAATAAAAGATGGTGGTTTATTAAATGAAATATTAAATGTTGCTGATTATATTCCTGGCATAAATAGTTTAACACCAAAAGTTAGAAGAGGAGCTAAAGTAGTAAAAGACAATGTTATTCCTAAATTTAGAGAATTTATTAATTGGTTAGATCAAGAATTAGCTAATGTAAAAGGATCTGGATTAGATGAAAAAACATTAAAATATGTTAAGAAAAAAATTTCAACCCATTGACTTTAGCTGATTTAGAAAAATTATGTCAAAATATTAAGAATTTTAGAGGTGTTTTTATGAGAGATATGCTTCCAAAAACTGTTAATAAATTTGAATGTGGTGTAGTCAATTTAGATTCTTTTTCTGGTAATGGAACTCATTGGATATGTTATTATAAAAAAGATAAAATTAAATATTACTTTGATTCTTATGGAAAAATTGTTAATAAACCTTTTAAGGAAATTGTTAAATATTTAGGAAAAGACAATATATTTTTTAATGATTCACAAATTCAAAATTATAATGATCCACCTATATGTGGTCATTTGTGTGTTTTTGTATTAAATGAGTTGAATAAAAATATAAGATTTGATAACATAATCAATAAATTAATTCTTAATAAATATGGATTCATTAAATATATTTGATCTATTTGGTAGACAGAAAAAAGATTTAATAGAAGTAAAAAATGATTATATTAATTCAAAATTAAATTCCATTTTTAATGATATTAATAAGGATTTAAAAAACCATATTAAGAAAACTAATAATTTGGTTAATGCTATTAGTCTATCCAAAAATTATTTAAGTATTAATTCTAGAAGAATTGTTAATGTAAAACCAAGTATTAATGATTATGATGTTGTTATAAAATCTGAGTTAAATGAAGTTTTAAATTCTATTATTAAGATTGGTAATGATCATTCAAAAACTAAACAGGATTTAAATGAATTGGTTAATTCATTATTTAATCTAAAAATGTATGTTGAAGATTTAGAAAAACAACTTGAAGGTAAACTTGCTGAAAAAATAAGATTAGTAACTGCTGGATTAGCACAAATAGCAAGTTTAACATTAGAAGATAAACTTAATACAGAAAACCAAGAAGATGAATAATTTTTACTATATAAATGGAATTTATTTACTGTCTTAAATGTAAACAAAAAACCAATTCTAAAGACATTCAAGTAATAAAATTAAAAAATAAAAATATGATTAAAGCAAAATGTTGTATATGTAATTCAAAGAAAAGTAGTTTTACAAAAATTTCCTCCTAATAAATGGCTCTGTATAATTCATTTGATTATTTCATTATCAGAAACCAATTTATATTAACTAATGAAGATTGGGATATTATTTCAGAAAAATATGAATTGAATGATGAGATGATTAGATTGTTTCAAAATAAATTGAATTGGGAAAAAATTGCTAAATATCAAATTTTGAATGAAAAGATTATTACTGAATACATAAATTATCAGTTAAAAGATCATATTGATTTGATTTGTAAATACCAAACATTATCTCAAAACTTTATTGAAGAATACAAATATATGTTGGATTGGGAATTACTTATTGAAAACCAAAACTTATCTGCTAAATTTATAGTTGATAATGTTAAAGAAATTCAATATTTTAAAGATAAAAATGATTATGATACTGTTGATTAAACATTTTTCAGTTGATTAAATAGATTTCAGTTGATTAAAATTCAAAATTAATAAAATTTTACTTGTTTTAAAAAACCTTTTTCTTTCCATATTTTTTCATAAATTTCTCCTTAATAAATGGCTAATACTTATGAAATTGAAAGAGCTGAATATAAAAATTTTTATCCTTTATCTAAACTACATTTGAATGAACCAAACAAAAAAACTGAATTTAATATTGATTTTGGAGATGGTTTTTGTACATCTAAATTTCAATTTTATATTTCAGGATCATTAAAAAAATCTGATGATAGAGACTATGGTGCTACAGATAATGTAAAGTTGATTAATAATTTTGTACCATTCTTATTTTCAAAAATTGAAATTAGAAAACATAATAAATTAATTGAGGAAATCGAATATCCTGGACAATTAAGTACAATAAAAGGTACTGTTACTTATTCAAAAACAGAAGCGGTATCTAACATTTGTAATGGATTTCAATCAGATTTCAAAAAAAACATTTGAAGCTGTGGGTAATCTATCACATTTTGGATTAGGTTTCTTTGAAAATGTTAATGTTCCAATATACAAAGGAGGATTCAATATATGTTTTGTTAGATCTGAAGATAATGATGCCATTCTTAGATGGAAAACTAAAAAAGTTGATGGAACTTTTGATGATACTACATTACCAAGTGCTGGAAAAATAATTATTGATGACTTTTTTATTAGAGTTCCAATAATTGAGTATAAAACTACAGGTAAAATTCAATATATTAATGAAATAACTAAAAAAGAAAAAATACTATTTCACTTTAATCATTGGCAATGTATTGAACAAAAGACAATAACTGGAAAAACAGTTAGTTTTGATATAACAAATATTTATCGAAACATCTATAATCCAAAATTTATAATAATTGGTTTTCAAAAAGGTAGAACTAATGATCAATTATATGACACTTCAAAATTTGATAGTATGTATATTAAAAATGTTGATGCGGGATCGTAGTTACAAGAAAGGTAGGCGAAGAATATGCTTTATTTTGGACGAGTTGAAATTCGCCCCCAGAAACTGATCTATACTTTTATAAAATGTGCAGGAAAAATTATTAACTTATCTTAGCTATTTTTTTATTCGTTGATTTGTGAGTATTAGTTGTAAATAAGATTAAAAAAACTAAGGTAAAGAAAGTCCAATAATAAATATCTTACAAATGATGAAAGAGTTTATTTATTTTTTTATATACATTTTAATAAAGAAAAATTAAAATATATAAAAAAACGCCTTAAAGTGCTATGAATTTTTGTTGTGGCAATTATTTAGCATGACCACTTTTATTCTGAATGATTTAAGACTAAAACCACTAAAATCGGTGACACTGGTGTCACTCAATAAAGATTTTTGTATTTTTACGTCACTTAGACCCTTTCTAGCCCTTTACTGGGTGAAGCAAGCGGAGGAAGTTAGGGGAACTTTCAGAAAATACTTACCTTATGACATACTAACACCATACCAAAAATCAGCTAGTTATTAATTTGTTCTATTTTTTTACCTAAAGTGCCTGGGCTATTGATTAATGTAATAGGTTCATAACTTTAAATTAAAAGAGTTCCTTTAAAACTCTTAAAATAGGAGTTACACGTAAACATCGGAATGATTATAATTAAATTTAGTAGTCCTAATGCTGTAGCATATAATGGTAAAACTTAATAACACACTAATAAATAATTAATGGTAATAATTAATAAATAGTGGTAATAACGGTAAAATTTAAATATTGAATTCAATATAGTATAAATCCAATTTCAAGAGCTAAAAACCAGATTTAATACAGTAAATGGAACTGTTGCCGGATGGTGCAGTCTTACTACTAGGCCGACTTTGAAGACTAAGTCTTTGTTACTCATATTAACAAAGGAGTGTTGTATTAATTAGCCAACATATAAACTTTAGACAACTCTACTTCATCAAACTTCAAGTAGTAAATCTTCAAGAAGAACTGGTAATATTGGGATTAATATTAATTTGAAATAACAACTTCACCAATATTTCTAAACTTTTAATTTCATGAGGCCTTTCGCCAGCTATGCTGGCATCATCAGACACATCACAAAACAAAGTATTCAGTAATTCAAAAATATTGGTGAAGTTGTTATTTCAAATTAATAAGTAGTAAATATTGCATACAGGAATCGTTTACGAACTACGTTTAGGAATTGTATACAAGCCAATTGTGTCAATCCTGTTATTCAATATTTATAGCTAATTTTTGTGGTGATTGGTAGAAACAGGGTTAAGTCAGTTATGTTTTGTGTTGCATACAAATCATGCTGAACTCAGCTAACTTGAATGAAATATTACTGAGCGTGATATTAAATAAGCACAACTAACAGTGTCTTAAATGATCTACAAAAAATCAGAAAAAAAGTCTTTCGAATTATTATTTTAAAATCGTAGCTGACTGGGAGGTTTTAAAGTATTTCCATAAACACGGTTGAAAAAATTTTAAGTTGTGTTTATTTAATAATGACCTTTTTGAATAATTCAACGTAAGATATACTCCATTTTTTTCAGTAGCGTTAAAATACGTGAAGGAGTACGTTATGCTAATTAGTTTTTTATTATTCTGAGCATAAATTTAAACCATTAAAAATATTCAAAACATAATTTACCATGCTATATGAAAATACAGAAATGGGGTATTGATTTTTTTTAGTTAAAACAATGAGACTCGAGTTGGAATGTTGAATGACAGTTGAGGTAGAAAATCACACCAATTGTCTACCGAGGCTTGAATGGAAGCCAAACACGCAACAGAGAAATAAACATCTCGATCTTGCCTCTAGGCGGTTGAGGTTATAGAGAAACAACTTCAAAATATGGTTTGTGTTGTGTTTTGTTGTGCCACATTGCAGATTAATGTATTATTTATTTACGACGCATTATGAACTGTAGTGTGTAATATGAGCAATACCTATCTATGTTTTGGTTATGCTGAACCACCTGTGCAGTGAACCTTTTAATATATGCAATGGGAAGGCTTAAATATTAAAAACCAAATTATCTAAACCAAATTTCATGTTTTCCCTTTTCCTACCCCTCTCAATATCACAAAACATTATCCCATTATCGAATTGGAATATTTAGCAATTCTTTTAAGATGAAAGTAGGTTTCCACGTTTGATTTAAGTTTCATCAAAATCTGAAATCTAGTAGGAAGTTTATTGTGCTGCACAACTTAATCAGGATGACAATTGAAGGATTTATGTTTTACAGGACTTGACAGTGGGCACTCCCCATTGATAAAGTGAAAGTATTTGGAAAATAATAAAAAAGATGAAATACCTGTTGTACTATCGGGGATCCGTATTTATCCAGGAACTATAGTTTCGAGCCTTAAAGGTTAATTTTCAAGCTTACAACCAAGTCAAAAACAAGACAAATCTTTTGACAGCAACGTTACGCGACCAACCCCATTATAATTTGGCTAATATAAAGTTAATGTTTTCGTGTTCGTATGGGTGTCATTTAACGACTCGTTACAACCACCTTTAAGGCTCTAAACCTTAGTCGCAGACTAAATACGGATCACCGATAGTACAACAGGTATTTAACCTTTTTATTATTTGTGAAAAACGTGATCCAACGGTTAAACATTTTAAAAGTATTTTCGTCTTACGCACTTCTATGACATTACTTGAATCAGCAACAAACGATGCGACAGCTCTTTTGTATTGTAATTTTATTTTATAACAGTTGCCTAAATTATTGAACCATTGATCAATTGATTTAATATTCTTGTACTTATTAGAACAGCACTGTAAATTGTACCAACCAAATACGAAATTCTTGTGCTTTACCAACATCTCAATCTTTTTATTCACGTTGCTTTCGTAGTGCTGTTCTTTTTCTAATTTTTTCCACCAGAAACTGAAGAAGAATGATATTGTTACTGCAATAGTCCAAGTAAATACATTGTTAAACTTGGAAGCAGGCCAAAATTAAAAGTGCCATGTCGTAAACTGTGTTGTGTTTGTCTCAAACTCGATAAACTAAGCTTGTGTTGGAGTCTCGTAAAACTTGTAGTCGAGACTGAACAAGCGCTTGAGTTGAACTAACCATGTAGTTAGAAGGCTATAGTCTAGAATATTACAATAAAGGTAATTGATATTTGGTACTCTGCAGGGGTAACTAAACTTCCTTGAACTTTTATTCATGAATGTAAATGTTTACTGTAAATTTTATATTCAACTATGAATCATACGACTATTCTCCAATATTAGGAGTAAAGAATTTGTTTGGTTATCAACAAAACTTGGTAAAGAAATCTTTACAATTTATGTGTTCATTTCCCGACTAAAGTTAGTTTTAATTTCACTTTTAAGCCCATTACTCTACGGGTAAAACTAAAAAATAAATTAAATGAAAATTCTCCTTTATTAAAGAAAAATTGGGATTGAACTAACATAACTGACGTAAACATGCGAACAAAATAATAAGAGAAACTTACACCCTTAACATTATGTGAGATAGATTTCCGTGAGAGAAAATGCTGGTAACATAAGTGATGTGAGTTTTTGTGAATTAAATTGTAAAAATACAGAAATATTATCATACGTGTGATTAAAATGAGTGTCTTACCAAATGTATATATATTTAATTATGTAAGGTGATTATTTGCGTCAAAAGTGTGGGCGGCTAAGAAGTCGTAGATTGACGAGAGAGGGCTCAAATTACAGGGCCTTACCCTGTGACGGTGGGAAAATAGTTCAATTAAAAAAATATATAACACCAAAAGCCATTTACATCAGGTTTTTGTGTACTTAAATCCAGCTGATCTTGATTTATCATTGCCAGTACGCACGCAATATTTACATTTGGATTACTTATTTGTCTGATTATTATTACTTACTGATTAAATTCTGCATTGTATCTTATACTATATAGACTAAAACCAGGGATAAAGTTACCTGAGACTTTCATACATTATATTACCATGCATTTGAAAATTTGTGTATTTTTATGTAAATTATTTAAGCGTTAAGTGGTAGAAACATGGGAGATGGCTCAATACCAAGGAATTTAACTTAGAATGGCTGATAAAATAATGAATAAAAAGTAAAATAATTGGCTTAAAACTAAAATAATAACAATAATTAATTAGTTTTAAAACACTTCAGCTTTGTTTTTTTTTTATTTTAAAACACATATATTCACGAAGTAAAGAAAATATTTTACTATGTAAACAGTTTTTCAGATTTGAAGGTAATTGTAGTGTTGCAGGACTTTTTAACATGAAATAACCACATTGACTAAATTATCAAGGATTCCAGATTAAATGGAAAATGTATGCTGTATTTTTATTTTAAAACCTATAATATTGTTTAGTGGAGATTTTAACCAGGTACTGCCTGTTTCACCAAGACAAAAAATGTAAAAGAAAGATAGCATTGCATGCATAGTATGGATAGTAAAGGGACCATTTACGTATTAACAGTAAAACCTAGAGGTAGTTTCCGTTTCTTAACGTTCCTAAACCAACCAAAAATGTGCATGTCAATGCTGATGAAAAATTATTTCGTGATTGGTTTCGATAACTGGGCCATGGAACCCTAACTAGGCAAAAGAGTTAAGAATCTGCCGATGATACGATTTTTTTAACTATTAATAAATATAAGTTTTCAAATAAAATTATAATTCATCTCTTGAATGAAAAATGTTATACTGATAACAAATAATTACTTAAAAATGCGGACGAAGAAGCAATTGAATACTTCAGTGTGGTAGTAATATTTACACCAATGGTCTAAACTATGAACCCACTGAATTTTAAATAGGCCTATTTTAATAGAATATATAAAGTCAAAGAAACTTTTAGAGGTATACTACCACACAAACTAACACTAAGAGTACAATAGTTTCTATTGTTGTGGGGATCAGAAACAAATCTTGGATTAAGTTTGTTTAATACTTTTACACAGATTTTTTAACCTCAAAAAAAGGAGTATACATTTTAAAAAGTATAACTTGGTCGGAGGGCTAATTTAGCGGGTTTTACCGAGAACAAAGGTAATCTCACATACCTGTATGTGCCATTTCATATTTCAAGAATGCAATTTACAAAATTCTAATCAGGGGAGCCTTTTTTTTTGTCTTAACCACAAGACCAAAGCTACCTTAGCAAACCAGTCCCTTCCACAAATAATAATAGAACATGCAATTTAAAAACTTTTTTATTCGTGATATTTATTCCATAAACCCACTAGTTTAGGAGATAAAGCCTATGAAAAAATGACTTCCGGTCTACTTTTTGTATCATGCAGCTCCTAAACGAGAAAGTTTAGCGCAAAAATGCGAAGAGTAAAAAAGTGTTGTACGAAAGAAAAATAGTGGAACAATGCTCATGAAAAATAAGCAAAAACAGGGTGAATAATATTTAATTAAATTTATCTGTTAATGTATCTGTTCGAACAGATACATTAACAGATAAATTTAATTAAATATTATTCACCCTGTTTTTGCTTATTTTTCATGAGCATTGTTCCACTATTTTTCTTTCGTACAACATGATGAGTTCACGTAAACGTTTTTAATACTCATTTTTATTGTTGTTACGTTTTTCCTTATTTATTTATTGTTTCTATTTAAGCCAGTCGGCCTAAACCATGATGCTGTTAATATCCAATTCCACCCCTATTAGAATCATAATTAATCATAATTAAAAGCCCAATGATTATTTATTATAATTATCTATTCTTATTTGTTATTTATATTTCTAAGTGACCACATTTTAATTATGACATAAATCGTCTCTTTGAAAAGCTGTTGAGTTTTCACCTGAAGCTATACGGCTATCTTAATCACTAAAGTCATCGATTCAAAATGAAACCATTTTATTTTGTTTCGTTCGATTGTACAACATAAATCTAAGCATAGTGTCCATTGGATCACAATTAATATTGTTTACATAAATCCTTCTGGGCTGAACAGATGTTTGTTGGTACTCGTTGTGCTGCTGAAGCAGTTATTGAGAACAATAAAAGTGACAGAGGCCTAACGTCTCACATGAAAGGGAAGTGATATCCAATTGATGGATCTCAATATTCATAGAGGACATAAAGTAAAAGGTCTGCAAGGCTTATAAGCATGTCTTTAGGGATTGAGAATTACAATAGCTATCACTGTATATTTAATCCTATTTGAATTAAAAAATAAAAAGATTTAACACTACTTACATAATCATTGGAATCACGTATTGAGTTCAAAATTACACTAATGACCTTAAATACAAATAAAAAAATTCCTTAAGAAATTTTTGAAATAATTGTTTAATTTTGTTGTTGTTATTTTTAAATTTACACAAACCATTTGATATTGACAATATTTTTGATGAGTTATTTATTTATAGTTAGGCCTACGTATCAAAAAATCTTTATTACCTTGTAGAATATTTTTTTTAAAGCTAAATCAATCACTCTAAATAATTCTAAGCCCCTAGTTATCTTTAAACTAAATTGTACAATCATGTTTTAACATGTATAATCTTTAAAAACTAAAAACACATGTTTTGTGTATCCATTACGAATTGCTAAAATATTATGTATTATTTCATATATTTGCTAGATCTTAACTTTTTTTCATTTCTCTAGGACTCCAATCGTGGAATGGGATGTTTGTTGCCATATGAAACTTTAATTAATGTATAAATAGATCTATTACTTTAAATTAAAAGAGTTCCTTTAAAACTCTTAAAATAGGAGTTACACGTAAACATTGGAATGATTATAATTAAATTTATTAGTCCTAATGCTGTAGCGTATAATGGTAAAACTTAATAACACACTAATAAATAATTAATGGTAATAATTAATAAATAACGGTGGTAATAACGGTAAAATTTAAATATTTAATTCAATATAGTATAAATCTAATTCCAAAGAGCTAAAAACCAGATTTAAAACAGTAAATCAGAACTGTTGCCGGATGGTCTTATTACTCGGCCGACTTTGAAGACTAAGTCTTTGTTACTCTTATTTACAAAGGAGTGTTGTATTAATTAGCCTACAGATAAACTTTAGAAAACTCCACTTCATCAAACGTCAAGTAGTAAACATTCAAGAAGAACTGGTAATATTGGAATTAATATTCATTGGAAATAACAACTTCACCAATATTTCTGAATTTTTAATTTCATGAGGCTGGCATCATCAGACACATCACAAAACAAAGTATACAGTAATTCAGAAATATTGGTGAAGTTGTTATTTCAAATTAATAAGTAGTAAATATTGTATACAGGAATCGTTTACGAACTACGTTGAGGAATTATATATGTTTAGTGTCAATCCTGTTATTCAATATAGCGAATTTTGTTGGTGATTGGTGGAGACAGGGTTAAGTCAGTTATTTTTTGTGTCGCATAAAAATTATGCTGAACTAAACTAACTTGATAGAAATATTACTGAGCGTGATATTAAAAAAGCACAACTAACAGTGTCTTAAATGGTCTACAAATAATCAGAAAAAATGCTTTCGAATTACAATTTAAAAATTTTAGCTTTCTGGGAGTTTTTAAAGTACTTCTATAGAAGCTTAAAGACGGTTGAAAAAACAATTTGTAAGTTGTGTTTATTTAATAATGACCTTTTTGAATAATTCAACGTAAGATATACTCTGTTTTTTTCAGTAGCGTTCAAATACGTGAAGGAGTACGTTATGCTAATTAGTTTTTTATTATTCTGAGTATAAATTTAAACCATAAAAAAATTCAAAACATGATTTACCATGCTACATGAAAATACAGAAATGGAGTATTGATTTTTTTAGTTAAAAACAATGATACTCAAGTTGGAAATGTTGAATGACAGTTGAGGTAGAAAATCACACCAATTGTCTACCGAGGCTTGAATGGAAGCCAAACACGCAACAGAGAAATAAACATCTCGATCTTGCCTCTAGGCGGTTGAGGTTATAGAGAAACAACTTCAAAATATGGTTTGTGTTATGTTGTGTCACATTGCAGATGAATGTATTATTTATTGACGACGTATTATGAACTGTAATGCATGTTATGAGCAATACCTATCTATGTTTTGTGAATGCTGAACCACCTGTGCAGTGAATCTTTTACAATGCGCAATGTATGCAATGGGAAAATAATATATTTGCAATGGCTTAAATATTAAAAACCAAATGATCTAAACCAAATTTCATGTCCCCCCCTATACCTTCTAATAACACAAAACATTATCCCATTATCGAATTGGAATACTAAGTAGTTAATTTAAAATGAAAGTAGGTTTCCACGTTTGATCCAAGTTTCGCCAAAATATGAAATCCAGTAGGTATACGTGTTATTTGACGACTTTTCACAACCCTATGGATGAAGTGGATTTTTGACTTTGTCATAAGCTTGAAAATGAACCTTGGCTCGAAATCTTAGTCACTGACTAAATACGTATCACTTACAGTACACCAGATGTTAACCTTTTAATAATTTGTAAAAATCATGATCCAGAGGCTAAACATGTTTGAAGTACAGGGTGATTCAAAAGTATTGTTACTCTTTTGGAACTCTATAAATAAAAAAAATATAGGCTATCATCACGGGATGAGAATCTATTGACAGAGGGGAATTAAACTTTGTTTGACACCACTTTGGTAAATATAGTTGCAAAGTTAGCCTCTACAGACAGTTTTTAGATTTTAACTACGATTTTAAATTAAGTACACACTTCTACCCCTCTGGATATAAAAATTTCATACTCTATGTAAAAATTTTCAACATTTTGTTTTTAAGCAATACCATCAGGGATCAATTAGTTCTATAATTTACCGCTCAGTTATTGTTGTTCACCATTATTGTAAGCTGCGGGGAACATGACTTCAAACAAACATAAAGTGCTCTGTGTTTTATAGTTTCATTGATTTTAAATTATGTAATTAATTTAAAATATTGGTTAAAATATAAAAATGTCTTTGGAGGCTAATTTTGCAGCTATGTTTACCAAAGTGGTGTCAAAGAAAACTTTAGAATTTCCACTTTCAATTGATTCTCAACCCGTGATAATAGGTTGTATAGTTTTTCATTTATAGAGTTTAACAAGTTTAACATTAATTTAAAATGACCCTGTATTTTATTCCTACCCATTTCTATGAAATTACTTGAGTTATTGTAAACGTATTGTTAATTTTGTATAAGCAACAAATGGAACAACTGATTCGTATTGTAATTTTATTGTAAAACAGTTGCCTACATTATTGAACCCTTGATATCCTGATCAATTGATTTGAAAATTCTTATAGTTTTTAAAGCAGCACTATATATTAATTGTACCAACTAAATACCATTCTTTGTATTCACGTTGCTTTCGTAGTGCTGTTCTTTTTCTAATTTTTTCCACCAGATACTGAAGAAGAATGAAATTTTTAATGTATCTGTATCGGCCAAAATTAAAAGTGCCATGTCGTAAACTGTGTTGTGTTTGTCTCAAACCCGATAAACTAAGCTTGTGTTGTAGTCTCGTAAAACTTGTTGTCGAGACTGAACAAGCGCTTGAGTTGAACTAACCATGTAGTTAGAAGGCTATAGTCTAGAATATTACAATAAAGGAAATTGATATTTGGTACTCTGCAGGGGTAACTAAACTTCCTTGAAACTTTATTTCATGAATGTAAATGTTTACTGTAAATTTTATATTCAACTATGAATCATACGACTTCTACTCCAATATTAGGAGTAAAGGATTTGTTTGGTTATCAACAAAACTTGGTAAAGAAATCTTTACAATTTATGTGTTCATTTCCCGACTAAAGTTAGTTTTAATCTCACTTTTAAGCTCATACTCTACGGGTAAAACTAAAAAATAAATTAAATGAAATTCTCCTTTATTAAAGAAAAATTGGGATTGAACTAGCATAACTGACGTAAACATGCGAACAAAATAAGAAGAGAATCTTACACCCTTAACATTATGTGGAATATATTTCCGTGAGAGAAAATGCTGGTAACATAAGTGATGTGAGTATTTGTGAATTAAATTGTAAAAATACAGAAATATTATCATACGTGTGATTAAAATGAGGTCTTGCCAAATGTATATATATTTAATTATGTAAGGTGATTATTTGCGTCAAAAGTGTGGGCGACTAAGAAGTTGTAGAATGACGAGAGAGGGCTCAAATTACAGGGCTTTACCCTGTGACGGCGGGAAAATAGTTCAATTAAAAAAATATATAACACCAAAAGCCATTTACATCAGGTTTTTGTGTACTTCAATCCAGCTGATCTTGATTTATCATTTTCAAGAGTCAAGAGTCAAGAGTATTTATTCCATTGATCTATAGCAATACAGAAATAGGAACAGTCAAATATTCTTACTAAATGCTAATACATTAAATGAAAATTAACTGATAAAAACTATGTACAACAGGTTAAAACTTAACATTAAACTCTGACATTTCGAATTCATCAAGCGAATAAAAAGGGTTTTCAACTAGCCAATTTTTTATAGTTTTTTTGAAGTGATTAAATGGGATGAGTTTTGCAGTTTGGGGAAGCCTATTAAAAAACCTTACACAGTTGGCTTTAAAGGATTTACCTGTTTTGGCCAACCTGTGTTGGGGTAGATCCAGCTTAGCCTTGCCTCTCGTGTCATGTGCATGAAAGTGGTCTCTGGTGGTGAAATCTGAAAGGTGTAGTTTTGTGTGGATAAGTACTTGGTATATGTAAAGGTTTATTACTGTCATGATATTTAGTCTGATAAACAATGGTTCACAGTGTTCCACTTCATCCACTCTACACATAGTTCTCAAGATTTTCTTTTGAATTATGAGAATGTCGTGTACGGCACTAGAGTGACCCCACAAAACTATTCCATAACAAATATGTGATTGGACAAAAGAAAAATAAGATATCCTCAAATACTCATCCCTCACACAATCTCTAAGTTTCCACATTAAAAAAGACACTCTGGAAATTTTCTTACAAATGCCATCTATGTGATCATTCCAATCAAGTCTAGAATCTAAATGAAAACCAAGAAGCTTTACTGATTTATAGTTACTTCTACCTGCCATGCTTAGCAATAAATCTTGAGTTTTATCATTATTGCAAAGCAACTTATTTGATGAAAACCATATTTGTGCAGAGTTGTAAGCATGATTTATGTTCTCCTCAAGAGTTTTCAGATTGGAATGTGATGAAAGTAACGTTGTATCATCAGCATAAATGACTGTCTGAGAGGGTATGTTGTAAGGTAGGTCGTTAATGAAAACTATAAAAAGAAATGGTCCAAGAACAGAGCCCTGGGGAACACCAGTTGTTACAGTTAATGTTGTTGATTGGCTAGAATTAAAAGAAACATATTGTTTACGATTAGACAGGTAGGACTTCAATAAATTCAGAGAGTTGTGTGAGATGCCGTAGTAAGAGAGTTTGTCAAGGAGAATACGATGTTCAACACAATCAAAGGCTTTACTCAGATCGCAGAGCTTTAGAGACACTGATTCCTTATTTTCAAAAGCAGTAAGAATGTTGTCAACCAGAGTAGACACAACAGTAGTTGTTGATTTCTTTGATCGAAACCCAAACTGGTAGGGACTAAATAGATGGTTTATGTGGAAGTGATGATTAAGCTGAACTTGTAGGAGTGACTCAAATACCTTAGAGAAGATGGGAACAATTGAAATTGGTCGATAATTCTGTACCAGAGCCTTATCCCCTTTTTTATAGACAGGAATCACCTTAGAGACTTTTAGTAAATCAGAAAAATAGCCCTGAGTCAAACACTGGTTAAAGATGAATGCAAGAGGCTCACTAATATACATTATGGTTTTTTTTTTGAAAAAATTGTTAAAATGGTTTGGATCAATTGTTATTTTAGTGTTGTTTGTATGTGATTGTGTTTCTAAAGAAATCACCTCCCATGCGGCTTTACACTTATTACTTGAGTTTTCAATATAATTTTCATACGTCTGCTTCTTAGCCATTTTAATATTATCCTTGTATTGCTTCTTAAAAAACAAGTAAGCCCTGTAAGCCACAACAGTATGGACCGAGTGATCTCTTTTAAAGCACTTATACACATTATGATAACCTAGCATTAGATCTCTAGATTTTCTTAGATCGTCTGAATACCAATTAAATTTTTGTTTGGTTGTACATTTACTCTTAGATGATACTAAAGGAGAAGCGAAATGCCAAAGATTAACATACTTTTTAAAAAATAAGTCAAACAAAGCTTCTACATTTATCTCATTACATAGATAGGAGCTTATCATTTCCCAATGATCATTTTTTAAACACTCAATAAACAAGGAAATTTGTTCTTCATCTTGTCTGCGAAAATAATGTTTGATTCCAGATTTATCTGAGTTAATTTCTACATGTTTCTTTCTATCTATTTTATAATTAATAAGAAGAGGATCGTGATCAGATAAACAGGATTTCATAACTTTTACATTGTATAGATCCTCAGAAAAATTAACAAAAACATTATCAATACAAGACTTTTTTCTGGTTGGAGACAGATTGGTTACAACTAAGTTATATGAGCGCAAGATATTAAGAAATGTGACGGTAGTAGGTTCGGTAATTTGATCAAACTTGATGTTGTAGTCACCACAAATAATAATTTTTGTACCTCGCTTATGAATTTGTTTGACTACTTTCTCAAAGTTGTCAAAGAAAATTTTAGTATCACCATTAGGTGGTCTGTACAGTGATATAATGACGAGATTTAAGTTCTTAAGCTTTATACAAGTTATTTCAATATTACGCTCTGAATTGAACATATTTACATCAATTTCACAATACTGTAAGCTAGATTTTACATAAATACCAGCACCACCGTTTTTACAAGTTTTACGACACATAACACTTGCAGCAGTGTAGCCTATAGGAACAAAAAATGGAACTTGTATTTCTTGCAACCAATGCTCACTTATACAAAATATATCTATATTTTCAATATTAGCAATGTGTTCTAATTCTGTTACTTTATTTCTAATACATTGAATATTTATTTGTATAATCTTCAGAGTAAAGCTAGCATCACTTTTTAGATTACCTTTAGTTATGGCATAATTCTCTGATATATCATTCGTATTATGTTGCATTACATCCTGTTGTCTAAAAAAGTTGAATTTACAACATTTTGGTTTGGTGTGCTGTGAAATTGGCCTAAAGATATATTGGAAAACCTGCAATTTGAAGGTGGTGACAATGGTGGAAATTCTGTTGTTGAGTCCAGATGAGGGGGTGGTGGAGAACCGCAAGGCGCCACACTAGGCACATCTCTCAGCTCAGGTGATGGTGATGGAAACTGGCATGGAGAAGTGTAGGACTCTGTTGTCATCATCTGCTGCCGAGATGATGTGGATAGTGGAGGGGCTCGACTCGGGTCCGTAGCAGGCATCATAGACACAATAGTCGAACTGGGTGGAGTAAGTGGATTTGGTATATATTTTGGAAGTCCAGGAGGTACAGAAGGTGTGGACAATACTTGATGAGCCAGAATGTCTGTAGATGGCGTTGAATTTCTCACGTTCACGTTGTTAGGACATGGTTCAATGAGTGACAGATTGACCTCAGGTTTCTTGAGTTCCCGTAGTCTCAGTTCGGTGGCTTGAGTACTTTGCAGTGCCAACATGTCAATTATACCTTTACTTAATATTTGTTTTCCTGATCTGTTGAAGTGGAGTCCGTGACGTGTGAAATGACACCTTTTTAGTACTTCATTCAAATCCGCATACATTATTCTCTGTTTACCCCTATTGTTTATAACCTTGCTAATCATTAGCTT
Organism: Macrosteles quadrilineatus; assembly: GCF_028750875.1. NCBI lineage: Eukaryota > Metazoa > Arthropoda > Insecta > Hemiptera > Cicadellidae > Macrosteles > Macrosteles quadrilineatus. Next base: position 12,118 of record NW_026543028.1, on the reverse strand, counting down.
GTTAGCATAGGCAATGTCCGCATTAAGTTCTGGTCTATCATGCCGCAGTGGGACTGTATGTATGATGGTATTTGTTTTAACATCAATTTCCAGTAGAGTTTCAACAGCTTGTGACACTGAAAATGGACCAACTTCACCAGGACCAAAGTCATTAGAACCTGCGAGGATTACTAAATGATCTTCCTGTTTTAGTTTATCGATCATTGGACGACCCGCTTCAATTACAGTCTTTAGTCTTGCTCCTGGTTTTGTAAGTACAAAAACCTCATATTTATCCTATAGTTCATGTAGATATGAGTTTAATCCCTTCCCTTGGCTATCACTGAGTACAATAACTTTTTTCTCTGTTGTTTTTTGTTGTTTGTCTTTTGATTGTTGGGTTTATTAGATAGATTGGGTCTTGATGGGTTATGGATTTCTGCAACTACTCGGATTTTTTCAGAAGGTGGTAGAATAGGAGATGTTAATGTTTCAATATTTAGTGGAGAAAATCGGTTGTAAGTTTCAAATGAGGGGATAGCTGTGGTTATAGCCGTGCGTGTAGAAATCTTGGGCATTTTGTAATCATCATTAATTGTTTTTTTCTCACGCAGAGAGATAATTTCTTTATCTTTTTGCTCGATTAGTTGATTCAGCTTTTTGCAGTCCAAATCAAGTAGATCAAGCATACACTGTTTGTTTTTAATCTCATCTCTAAGAATTTTTTCATTTTGGATCATAGCTTGTATTTTAGATTTTAGATTGACTATCTCATTTTCAGATTGTTGTTCACAGCATAAAGATTCTTCCATTATTGCTCTTGTTTTGTCTTTTTCACGATCTAGTCTTGATTCAAGTAGCTTGTTCTCGTCTGCCAGATTTGTTAAGGCTCCGTTTAAATCCGAAACAACTTTGAGACTAGCATCTAATCTGCTCAATAATGTAGTTACTTCCGGAATGATTTCAGCAATTGCCTCATTTGAGTATTTATTAGCAGTTACATTTAATATACTATGGATGCGGACTGCAGCATCGCACACTTCTTCATTTAAAAGCTCATCTTTCATATTTTCTAGATTGTTTCTAGCGGCCCGCTTTAGGTTCTCACGCGTTCTGCGAGTGATCATTGTTAGTCAAAGCTATGGGCGCCCTAAGTATGCAACTTTGTGACAGAAGAGTACTGCTAGAGTGTATTGCCACAGTTGAAGGGGCACCAAGGGTAGATCGTTTTACGCTCAACAGAATGCGTGGGCGTTCACTCCAAGCACTAATTCTCAACCCGGAAGATTCCCACAATATTGTTTCTTTACCCTTCCGCTGACAACCTGTAGACCCAAGTGCGCATGCGCGGATTTAAAAGTTTGAAAACAAACGGCTGGTACAGAAAGCGGTTTGAAAACCTAATCAACAATTAAAAATATGTCTTTTAAACTGAACGAATAATAAGTACTAGATCAAGTCTGGTATGAACTTACAGTCTTATAAGTCACGTCACTTTAATCCGCACTACAAAACATTCTTCTAAGCGCACTGCGTATATTAATCAATGAATTTATTCGAAAATTAACTGGAGCAAAAACTCATAGGTAGTTAACTCATGGCTCCACGATTGCCAACCCGCACTGCCAGCATTGCCAGTGCGTAAATATTGTAAAATTGCGTAAATATTGCGTGCCAGTACGCACGCAATATTTACATTTGGATTACTTATTTGTCTGATTATTATTACTTACTGATTAAATTCTGCATTGTACCTTATACTATATAGACTAAAACCAGGGATAAAGTTACCTGAGACTTTCATACATTATATTACCATGCATTTGAAAATTTGTGTATTTTTATGTAAATTATTTAAGCGTTAATCGGTAGAAACATGGGAGATGGCACAATACCAAGGAATTAAACTTAGAATGGCTGATAAAATAATGAATAAAAAAGTAAAATAATTGGCTTAAAACTAAAATAATAACAATAATTAATTAGTTTTAAAACACTTCAGCTTTGTTTTTTTTATTTTAAAACACATATATTCACGAAGTAAAGAAAATATTTTACTATGTTAACAGTTTTTCAGATTTGAAGGTAATTATAGTGTTGCAGGACTTTTTAACATGAAATAACCACATTGACTAAATTATCAAGGATTCCAGATTAAATGGAAAATGTATGCTGTATTTTTATTTTAAAACATATAATATTGTTTAGTGGAGATTTTAACCAGGTACTGCCTGTTGCACCAAGACAAAAAATGTAAAAGAAATATAGCTTTGCATGCATAGTATGAATAGTAAAGGGACCATTTACGTATTAACAGTAAAACCTAGAGGTAGTTTCCGTTTCTTAACGTTCCTAAATCAACCAAAAATGTGCATGTCAATGCTGATGAAAAATAATTTCGTGATTGGTTTCGATAATTGGGCCATGGAACGCTAACTAGGCAAAAGAGTTAAGAATCTGCCGATGATAAGATTTTTTTTAACTATTAATAAATATAAGTTTTCAAATAAAATTATAATTCATCTCTTGAATGAAAAATGTTATACTGATAACAAATAATTACTTAAAAATGCGGACGAAGAAGCAATTGAATACTTCAGTGTGGTAGTAATATTTACACCAATGGTCTAAACTATGAACCCACTGAATTTTAAATAGGCCTATTTTAATAGAATATATAAAGTCAAAGAAACTTTTAGAGGTATACTACCACACAAACTAACACTAAGAGTACAATAGTTTCTATTGTTGTGGGGATCAGAAACAAATCTTGGATTAAGTTTGTTTAATACTTTTACACAGATTTTTTAACCTTAAAAAAGGAGTATACATTTTAAAAAGTATAACTTGGTCGGAGGGCTAATTTAGCGGGTTTTACCGATAACGAAGGTAATCTCACATACCTGTATGTGCCATTTCATATTTCAAGAATACAATTTCCAAAATTCTAATCAGGGGAGCCTTTTTTTATTGTCTTAACCACAAGACCAAAGCTACCTTAGTAAACCAGTCCCTTCCACAAATAATATACGTGCCTAGCAGAGTTAAACCTCCTGGAATGATTAAAGTTATTTATTGAAGTAACATCAACAAAAGCATACAAAGTGACTGTTTCTACACAAAAGATATGGTGTACAGGGGTATCTATCCTGATTAAATATCATAGATATTGGACTGAGTTTGATTAAACATTATCAAAATAATTTGTTTTACATCTGAACTTCTTGTGGACTTATGTTCCTACAGTCAACTAATTTTCTTTATAAGGTACTGTTTTACAAATTTATATAAGATAAAAATATTAAACTCTCCATTGTTCTCAAACTCTATAAAACACTCATTAGCTCATAAACTCCGTTCTAGAGCTTAAGGAAGGGTTTTGGGACTAAAGTTCGACAATATCCGAAAAATGGGCTTTTGTTTATTTTAGTTTAACTTAAACAATCAATAATTTTATTAATACTTATGAAGTCAAACTGGGTTAAACCCGTGGGTAACAGCTAGTTATAATGATTTAATTTTTATGTGTAATTTCATGAGTACCAATCCTTAAAGGGAAAAATTCAATAACTTTACACTTAAATAATTTGACTTTCAATAACCACACAAATACTTGTGTAAATAAAAAAAATATTTTACGAATTACCTATTAGTGATTTCTATATTATTTCTAATTAATTTTATATTTTTTTACCTAAATTAGGATTAGGAGAATATGTTTTTTTGCAAACCTTCTGAGTGTTTTATTTACCAACGAGGACGTTTGCTTCCACGCATTCTGTAATTTAAACTATATTCTTGTTATAATTGCGGATTAAAATTCTCTATAAAATGTTTGAGATCCCAACAAAATTGTAATTTACCTTTTAAGGCTTTATTGGACGATTGTTTTGGTTCATACGTTTAATCCACATTAACAGTGTTTAAAACGCTACTAAGGGAGTAAGCGGGGATTTGCGTAAATAACTGTGGTTGTGTCCAGTTTGGTTTATGATACTGTTTTATTCACTCTGAGCCCTTAATACTCTAAGTTCTGAAACCCCTTGCGGACTGAATTGAATTTACATATACCCTTTAATATGAAGGGGATCTGCGTATTTAATTAAATTTAGCATATAACAAACTACACTATATATAAATTAGCATTGGTGTCAGCACTCATTCAACAGTGTAAAAACAGTTATTTCATTCAGTATGATATGAAATCCTTTTGAATAGCTTTATTTCATCTATAAAAAAGTGTTATGCATATTGTATAGTAATTGTTAGGTGTTTTAATAAAACATATATTGATATGGGCAAAGAAAGAAAACATTCTGATATAGTACGAGGTAATCTGAACCAAACTACCTCCAAACTACCAAACTACTAGGTAGTCAGCGGTAAACTATTAAAAAAACTACAAAATGTAGATTTAACTTATATATTTTAATGACAAAATTCACAGAATTAAAGCTATCAATATCTAAGAGATACGAAATATACTCGAATTGCAAACATTTGTCACCAGAACTAGTAAACAAACTTTAATGACTTTTTGGGATCTGGGACTTTTTACTAGACATGATGAAAGATTTCCTATGTAATATTCTAAGCTCTCTAAGCCTTTGAACGTAACTAATTTAGAAAAATTGAATTTTTGACATATAAAATTAATTATAATTCATTATAGTAGCTCCGGAACTGTATTATCCTAATTGGTTACATTACCTGTCGAACCAAACTGATCCCGATCGTGTAACGGCAACGCTGACAGGTCAATCAAACTAAAAGTATTCAATAATACCTCGTATGTTAAATGTATGTATCGTGTGTGTGAACCAACAACAAAACTTTACAAACGGATTTAATATTTGTTTCTAGACTGTGTGCTTGAAAATGGCAGCTTGCCGTAAAATGTATTTTAATGTAATTTAACTTAGTAAAATTTAATTTAATAAAATGTAACTTAACGAAATATAACTTAATAAGGGATGTAACTTAGTTAAATGTGACTTAGTAAAATGTAACTTGATAAAATGGACTTAATGAAATGAAACTTATTAAAAAATGTAGAGTATTATACATCGATGGCCGAAACATGTACTTATATGAAAGTTGCAATATGGAACTGATAACAAGTACTGTGGAACCAATTAATAAAGATAAATTTTCATATTGTAAAGAAACTTTTTAGTGAATGTCAAGTAAGTAAAATTTACCCCTTTGTGAGGAATCTTAAACTATATTTTCATAATAATGTGGTTGATCGTAGCACTTGACTTAAGATTTAAGATGGAATAAATATTTTATTTCACAGAGTATGCACCCAAAATTCATCATGACTGATTAAATTAAAAAATTTAAAGGATACTAATATTTGTTTAGGACAGAATCGGATTTTTTTCAAATAGTAGCACATTATTTTCAATCTCTAACTTTTTATTAGAATATGTTTTCATCCGAACGACAGATATTTGAATAGGATCATTTACCCAGTAAAGACACTAACCCGGCTCAATGTAGCTCTTATGAAAACTATCATCTGTTTCGAGCAAATATTAAAACGATTATTGATTATTTACACATACTCTAAGTAGTTTCAAGTTCATCTCTACAATTTGGCCACACTATGTAGGTTATTGTAGAAGGGATTGGGTGGTTGTATACACAGCTGTTGTGTTACACATCTATTGGGTAGTTTGTTGGACAGAATGTAGTAGTCAACTTCAGGTAGTCCTCTCTCGCTGATGATCTCTTTGACTTTTCGCAGGCAAGACAATCCAATGGGTTGACATTTGGGGGAGAACCCAGCAATATAATCAGGCTCTTCCGCTAAAACAAACTTAAGATGTGTTGATTTATAGTTTATTTAGTTTTTCGTATTTTTCGTGAATTATTTATTGTCCCTATGCCATAATTAATCCGAATTTAAAGTTTTAATTTATAAAATACTCATCACAATTCAGCATTACATACTATAACGATCAAAGTGTACAGTTTCATTTATTTTTTTGAATTAATGTTTTTGAAAATTGCCAAAACGAAAATGATTAAAATGTAGTTTGCTATAGTTCTTTAAATTTTTAACAAAATGGTACAATCCCTATCACTATAAGGTTAAAAATTAAGGTTAAAAATTATGCAAATGCATGTAATGGATTAGTATATAATAACGGAAAATTTAGTATGTTGCGGTCCTTATAATTCTAAATAAAATAGTATCTCATATGATGTAAACATTATGGTTTTTGTAACTTATGTGATTTTCCCAATAAAACATAAAATTTACTTCCACCACCAGTTAAGCTTGTTGAAGCCAATGGGGGATAGTATGTGACCGATTTCTTATATTATTATTATATGAAAAACAAAATTAAGGACCCAATGGAATCTATACGGGTGTGAAGCTATGCATGTTTTACGTTTGACCTACATAGCTCAAACTTGCTTATTAGATATAGTGTTAACTTTAGTTATGACTTTGTAGTCATAACTTAGTATCTGGTTTTTGCTTTTTTATATATCAGTATTAAGTTATCAGTATTAGTATTCATTTCTTCAGTACTAATATACTGTTTATTTTATTACCAAAGCATGAATAACACTATATCAATCATATGGTCAATTGAATCAGAGCACAATCATAAGTATATAAGTGTCAGCATACTATAATACTATAATACTAAACAATAAACACATACTACCAGCTATTTTAGATAAGTTTATCTACCTCCAAACACAAAGCATCGATACACCAGGTAAGTATCGCAGCCAGCGTATCCAATGATGTAGTCACGGACCGTGCCGTAGGGATCTGCAAGGAAATACAAATGTCGTTAGTGAAGATATTTTTTACTTTTTTATTTTTAACAGGTTTTAGGAATAAAAAAAGGACAGATAAACGAATTGCTCAATAATATTAGACATATTTGTAAAGAATAATTCGAATAATTTGTGAAAGGAAATTTGAAAAAAGTTCTAATTAAAATACGTTAACAGCGTCTTAACTTATGACTTACTTGCAATTATAGACTGCCCAATGCCGATCTCGGTAGCAACGTTAGTAGTTACTGTGAACAATCCGTCACAGCTGTTAACAAAAAGGAAAACATTAGTTTTGTTCGTCGTATTTTACGACTGGGTTAATTTTCATTGTGATGTTCCCAGATGAAAAAAATACTATTGGTTCAAAATTCGATGTGCATATGCATGTCCATAAGCACCATAACTTGAGTAATTTTAGTCTTATTTTGTTTAATTTGTTTGTTTCTTCCCCATAGAGAAAATTCGTTACAAGTTGCGTCGGTAAATAAATAAACATTTAGTTGAATTACTTTACTTTTCTAGATCATAAATATATGTAAATGAAGAATAAAGTCATTTTTGGACGTTTATACATAGTTCATGCCACTTGATATGATGTTGGCCAGTCACTAATTCAAGTAGCGTAAAGGAATAAAATAATTTTAAAATATTTGAATAATTGTCTTTAGTAAAAACACAATTTCTTGAAAATACGAAATAAAAATAACACATACATTCTTCTACATTAGTCTTTAATAAACATAAAATGTTACTTAAAACTTGAAAAAAAAATCGTTTTTAGGCCTATAAAGTATTTAGTCTTGTGTCCAACCAAAAAGATTTTGATTTGCTGATTAGTAAGAATATTTTACAAGGATACTAACCATGTTATGAAGTGTTTAGGTTGGATGAGCTTACAAATAAACTTAAACCAAACGATCTTTGTGAAATTTTGACATCTTAAAGAGTGAAAAACCTTTAAAAGTCAATTTATTTAAAATAGCAATGTATTCAGTAAATTAGTACATCCGCAAATGAAAATGAAGAGCAACTTAAATTTACAATGCATAACAACTTATTAGACTCTGGCCTCATAAATGGTAAATGTTGAGGGATCGTCTGGCAGAGGGAAGTACGTGTAACATATGTTGTCCAGCAGAATGAACTCTTCAGTTTTAGGAACAACCACGGAGAATATGGGCTGATCACAAAACTCCTGGAAATAGTTTACAAACAAGAGATGTTTGTGAATTTTTAATTTAATTAATCATTTTGTAACTAAACCTTCAGATAATTAGTGTTTGTATGTTTTTCTTCGAAAAAAACTAATTATTGTTAAACTTGTAACAAATTTGTAAACACAAGGCCTCTCAAGGGTAGATTAGTTGAATTTACACAGTTTATCTGTAAAAAAGGCTTATGATAGACAAAATAAGCTCAATATTATTATATTACTGTGTTCGTATTAGTGACTTATTAATTTTACAACAATAAGTGACGCAGGTTGCTAGTTAATTGTATTACGTTTTTTGTCTATAAACTATTTGCTACTATATTTTAAAAACATCTTGAAATTAATATGACTACTAATCTCAAATGGTTTTTTATTTACTTAATTTCTTAATCACTAATCGCCAATAAACACGTAACTGAAACTCCTAAAAACTATTATTGTAGCCATTTTTTAAATGTTTTAAACATAATGTTTTAAAAATACATTATTTACCGCTTATTATATTTATATATTTATTTTTATGAGAAGCTAGTAATAAAAATAAACAAATACTCACGTCGATGTAAATTTTTTTGGCTGGGTATTTTGAAGTGGAATCCAGAAGTTTAATTAATATAGTTTTACCAAAATAAGACCAATCTTTATAATATGTATCTACTAGGGTCAGAAAGATTTTGCTAGGTATATATAGAAACTTTTAGCTCCAATCGTAGATTGTTGATATTTTGTTGTGTTTACTAACTGTTTTACTAACTATAGAGCAGTTACTAAATTGTTTGTTACTAAAGCCGAAAAATATGTAGTGATCTTAATGTATTAAATTTTTATTACCAATTATGATAAAAAATGTTATTTTTCATAATACTTACTCCCCTCAGAGAATAATCTATAGTTTCTGGAGTGTAACACTTTGAAGAGCCGGCTTTGCTTGTAGAAAGACTGATCATTAGAGTTAGTAGCACGGATAGCAATCGACTCTTGATATCTGTCATTTTGTATCTACAAATATTCTAAATGTATTAGTTTAGTGATAGTTTGCTCACGAGGCATAAAACAATAGTACTGTAGATAGTAAATCTATATAACTTTGTACTTTTTTAAAGATTTGTATTCAAAACTTTTCCTAAGATGTTCTGAGTTAACTCATGTACTCCTTTTTATGTTGAATATTTCAAGAATGTACAATTTAATAATTATAAAACAAAAGGTTAATTCAACATGAACTTGTGTGATGCTGTGTATTTAACTCCAACACTTTGTTATTATTTGTTTATTCTTTGAACGATATTTTTTCTAAACAACTAATATAGATACGGGCTGCTTAAACTGTTACCCACTGTAAATTTTCAGTTCTGTGATGTGTGGTAAACTGGTAAAGATGATTAATATGAACAGGTAAAAATTAACAACGGTTTTCTTGTTTGTCAGCCTTCAAATATTGTACTGCACGTTATTTAGTTTACTTTTCATGTTAATATTTATATTTCACTTATCAACACAACACACTTTAACATCAAACATCAGTTCTATATTGCTGGTGTATATATACTCAGTACTCACTGTTGTTCGTAGTGGTTGTGACCAACACTTAACATCAACAGTGCATCGATTGCTAGTTAAACGTTTGTTTTTCTTATCATAGGAGAAAAATGATACCATGTACTACTTTCAGATACACTATCACATTTCATTAATGAAGTCTTAGACACCGTTATATTAAACTCTAGAATTCATTGTCATGAATAACTCATCGTGTAGTGATTTTCAAAATCGAATAGTTAATTGATATTTTTGTCTTAAACATTATTTAATCTTTTTAGGTAAAATAATACGGTTTTAATACAATTTTGTGTTCAACTTTATGAAAGTGTAAATTACAATATAACCGTGAATCTTTCTAGTTAGTGTCTGCTTAGGTCTTGTATCGGCTACAAAAAGTTATTTTCGTACTTTTCCTAATAGCCTACAAGCCAAACCAAGAAAAATATTAATTTTGATTTTCAACATAATATGTTTTCTTTTTATATTCATGACTTAATATCATTAATTGTTTAACCTAAGCACACACAAAAAGGAAAAGAAAATACTGTACTATTAAGATAAATAGTTTTCAATTGAGCTTACCCCAAAGCATTCCATTTTAAAATTTCTATGATAACCTTTTTCTGGAGCTAAATTATATTTACTTACATTTAGATTGTAATTACTCTTACAAAATGAAATTTTAACAGCGTTTTGTTTTGTTGCTTAAATATAATTGTTCAACTTTTTTATTTATCGATTAACTACATCTAGTCAAAAACATTAATAAGATACTTAAAAGCAACGACAGAAAGATAATTTAATATTTTAATGCTTCCTATGAAATAAGCCTTTCTATGTATCCTTCATTTAAACTATCCTGATTTACTCAATCCGTTTTCCCTTGGGTTCTTTGAGGATCAAAGGGTAAACTGAACGAATCGTAAAAAGGATCTAGTTTATTTTATCAACCTAATTACATACTGACTGTCAAGCTTTACTTAAAATTTGTCTTTTCAAATGAGTTAGGTCGGATTTACTTATGAGTCAAAAATCCATACGAGTTTAAATTATTTTTTTAATTTATTCGTAATTTATATTTTTAATCAATCTATAGTGGCTAATGATGTTAGTTGACAGATAAATACAAAATATTCAATTTAGACATGGTTTCCTTAGCTCATTTTCAAACCCAAATTTCGTGAGACGTGTAGCCTCTGGTGGTGTATAATGTTGGTGACTTACTTCCTACAGAAACAATCCGAATTTCAATTACTTCACTACCTCCTGGCGTTCCGGTAATGTCACACCCGTCAAGCTTTAATTATTCCTAGAAACGTACAACCCTACATTTTTCTTTGGGGTTTCAGGTTTTTATAATTTTAACAAATCTGAACAATATTTTTCCACAGTGATTAAGTTAGACTTTTGTCTAGTTTTGTCTAGTCTTTTGTAGTACTGCAGGTCACCACATGCTCGCCATGTCAATTGATTGTCAATCCCCCTTCTCTCTCTTTAATTCCTGGTTTAAAGTGAAGTCAACTCATAGAACAGCCTCAATAGGATCTAAGGCCACTCAAATCATATAATCTTTTCACATTTGGAACTTAGCACGGATATAAAGTTACTGGTAGGCTGAAAGACGACTTTTTAAGATGCATGCAATATTCTAAACAAGTTTAGTTAGGTTTGATTACTTTTAATCCAACTAGTAATGATACGAGTTTAATGAGAGGAGAAAAACACTTTAGGTTATCTCTTTAAAGTACACCTAAAAGTAAGTACACAGTTAAGTAATTAAGCTCCTAATATGGAGACTTTATACAAGCAGAATATTATTTATATAGATTGTGTGATATTTGAGGCTCTACACCCTAAACATTTTATGTTTCAGATACGTTATAATTCAATGGAAGTCAGCATTTCTAACCGCAATCAAATTTATATAAAAATAAAAATATCATTACTCAACATTTATTTTCTATCAGACATCCTGGAACTGTATTATAATATTTTGCATGTATCCAACAACTTTCCATTTGCATTGTCACTCCCCCCACAGTTGTCCTCGGATATGCCTTGTTTATTTATTCAGCCAACTTCCGAAACTACAAAGGCATCCCCTGAGAAATGACCCCAGACACATTGTTTAATTCTCTAGCTTAGTGTTATAGCTAACTTGGTATTTTATTCATGAGTTAATTTACTTAATCCATTGTAACAGTGACAATGAAAAACTGGTAGTAGATGATGATTCCCACTATCATCTGAGTATTCATCAGAAAAGGTATTCTGAAACTAACGCAGAAACAATTTTCTTTCAGAAATCCATTATTGTTCAGGTACGGTTATAAAGCTGGCTTTTAAATCTGAAGGTTTCTTGTCCAATTCCAAACAACATAATTCCTGGAGCAAGAAGTCATTTGTCATTGAGCTAACAGTTCTACAATTAGGATTATAGTTGATGACGTTAGATAATAAAAAGGCCGGGGTTTGTTATATACATTTCCGAAAAAATATTAACATTGTCAAAAAGCCCATAGGTAAACACAAAAAAAGTAATATTTGCCTATATATTTGTAGTGTCTTTACCGAATG
>NW_026543027.1:0-68945 GCF_028750875.1 Macrosteles quadrilineatus | reverse complement strand
TACTTTGTTTGTATTACCCGTCACTAGTTTGGTATTACTAATTTAATTAATCTTTGTCACAGGTGTACGAGGCTGCTGGGCTGGCCAATGCTGACAGTTTTATCCGACAGTTCCCTGATGGCTACAGTACCATTCTGGGGGAGAGAGGAGTTACCGTGTCTGGGGGCCAGAAACAGAGGATAGCTATCGCCCGCGCTCTACTGAAAATCCCATCCATCCTCATACTAGACGAGGCTACCAGGTCAGTTGCAAGGGAATGACTTGATCGTAAAACATGTTAAAATGTAACATGTAAAAATGTAACATGTGGAAATATAAGAAGTTAAAATGTAACATGTTAAAATGTACGGTGTTAAAATGTAACATTTTAAAATGTAACATGTAAAATTGTAACCTTTTAAAATGTAACATGCTTAAAGGTAACTTGTTAAAATGTAACATATTAAAAACGTTATGAGTACTGGTATGAGTAAAAGTTTTTATGTCAGCTTGGTGGTTGAGTGATTATAGTACTGCTGTAATCAGAAGGTAGCTGGTTTGATTCTATGTTACTTTGTTTGTATTACCCGTCACTAGTTTGGTATTACTAATTTAATTAATCTTTGTCACAGGTGTACGAGGCTGCTGGGCTGGCCAATGCTGACAGTTTTATCCGACAGTTCCCTGATGGCTACAGTACCATTCTGGGGGAGAGAGGAGTTACCGTGTCTGGGGGCCAGAAACAGAGGATAGCTATCGCCCGCGCTCTACTGAAAATCCCATCCATCCTCATACTAGACGAGGCTACCAGGTCAGTTGCAAGGGAAAGACTTGATCATAAAAAATGTTAAAATGTAACATGTAAATATGTAAAATGTAAAAATGTAGAAGACGACGACGACGACGACGACGACGACGACGACGACGACGACGACGACGACGACGACGACGACGACGACGACGACGACGACGACGACGACGACGACGACGACGACGACGACGACGACGACGACGACGACGACGACGACGACGACGACGACGACGACGACGACGACGACGACGACGACGACGACGACGACGACGACGACGACGACGACGACGACGACGACGACGACGACGACGACGACGACGACGACGACGACGACGACGACGACGACGACGACGACGACGACGACGACGACGACGACGACGACGACGACGACGACGACGACGACGACGACGACGACGACGACGACGACGACGACGACGACGACGACGACGACGACGACGACGACGACGACGACGACGACGACGACGACGACGACGACGACGACGACGACGACGACGACGACGACGACGACGACGACGACGACGACGACGACGACGACGACGACGACGACGACGACGACGACGACGACGACGACGACGACGACGACGACGACGACGACGACGACGACGACGACGACGACGACGACGACGACGACGACGACGACGACGACGACGACGACGACGACGACGACGACGACGACGACGACGACGACGACGACGACGACGACGACGACGACGACGACGACGACGACGACGACGACGACGACGACGACGACGACGACGACGACGACGACGACGACGACGACGACGACGACGACGACGACGACGACGACGACGACGACGACGACGACGACGACGACGACGACGACGACGACGACAGTAAGCTGGTTAAGACTAAAGACTAAGACTGCGTAAGACTAAGCTGGTTTTTATGTCAGCTTGGTGGTTGAGTGATTATAGTACTGCTGTACTCGCCTTGTAATCAGAAGGTAGCTGGTTTGATTCTATGTTACTTTGTTTGTATTACCTGTCAAAATCCCATCCATCCTCATACTAGACGAGGCTACCAAGTCAGTTGCAAGGGAATGACTTGATCGTAAAACATGTTAAAATGTAACATGTAAAAATGTAACATGTGGAAATATAAGAAGTTAAAATGTAACATGTTAAAATGTAACGTGTTAAAATGTAACATTTTAAAATGTAACATGCTTAAATGTAACTTGTTAAAATGTAACATATTAAAATGTAACATGTAAAATGTAACATGTAAAATTGTAACCTTTTAAAATGTAACATGCTTAAAGGTAACTTGTTAAAATGTAACACATTAAAAACGTTATGAGTACTGGTATGAGTAAAAGTTTTTATGTCAGCTTGGTGGTTGAGTGATTATAGTACTGCTTTACTCGCCTTGTAATTAGAAGGTAGCTGGTTTGATTCTATGTTACTTTGTTTGTATTACCCGTCACTAGTTTGGTATTACTAATTTAATTAATCTTTGTCACAGGTGTACGAGGCTGCTGGGCTGGCCAATGCTGACAGTTTTATCCGACAGTTCCCTGATGGCTACAGTACCATTCTGGGGGAGAGAGGAGTTACCGTGTCTGGGGGCCAGAAACAGAGGATAGCTATCGCCCGCGCTCTACTGAAAATCCCATCCATCCTCATACTAGACGAGGCTACCAGGTCAGTTGCAAGGGAATGACTTGATCGTAAAACATGTTAAAATGTAACATGTAAAAATGTAACATGTGGAAATATAAGAAGTTAAAATGTAACATGTTAAAATGTACGGTGTTAAAATGTAACATTTTAAAATGTAACATGTAAAATTGTAACCTTTTAAAATGTAACATGCTTAAAGGTAACTTGTTAAAATGTAACATATTAAAAACGTTATGAGTACTGGTATGAGTAAAAGTTTTTATGTCAGCTTGGTGGTTGAGTGATTATAGTACTGCTGTAATCAGAAGGTAGCTGGTTTGATTCTATGTTACTTTGTTTGTATTACCCGTCACTAGTTTGGTATTACTAATTTAATTAATCTTTGTCACAGGTGTACGAGGCTGCTGGGCTGGCCAATGCTGACAGTTTTATCCGACAGTTCCCTGATGGCTACAGTACCATTCTGGGGGAGAGAGGAGTTACCGTGTCTGGGGGCCAGAAACAGAGGATAGCTATCGCCCGCGCTCTACTGAAAATCCCATCCATCCTCATACTAGACGAGGCTACCAGGTCAGTTGCAAGGGAAAGACTTGATCATAAAAAATGTTAAAATGTAACATGTAAATATGTAAAATGTAAAAATGTAGAAGACGACGACGACGACGACGACGACGACGACGACGACGACGACGACGACGACGACGACGACGACGACGACGACGACGACGACGACGACGACGACGACGACGACGACGACGACGACGACGACGACGACGACGACGACGACGACGACGACGACGACGACGACGACGACGACGACGACGACGACGACGACGACGACGACGACGACGACGACGACGACGACGACGACGACGACGACGACGACGACGACGACGACGACGACGACGACGACGACGACGACGACGACGACGACGACGACGACGACGACGACGACGACGACGACGACGACGACGACGACGACGACGACGACGACGACGACGACGACGACGACGACGACGACGACAGTAAGCTGGTTAAGACTAAAGACTAAGACTGCGTAAGACTAAGCTGGTTTTTATGTCAGCTTGGTGGTTGAGTGATTATAGTACTGCTGTACTCGCCTTGTAATCAGAAGGTAGCTGGTTTGATTCTATGTTACTTTGTTTGTATTACCTGTCAAAATCCCATCCATCCTCATACTAGACGAGGCTACCAAGTCAGTTGCAAGGGAATGACTTGATCGTAAAACATGTTAAAATGTAACATGTAAAAATGTAACATGTGGAAATATAAGAAGTTAAAATGTAACATGTTAAAATGTAACGTGTTAAAATGTAACATTTTAAAATGTAACATGCTTAAATGTAACTTGTTAAAATGTAACATATTAAAATGTAACATGTAAAAATGTAACATGTAAAATTGTAACCTTTTAAAATGTAACATGCTTAAAGGTAACTTGTTAAAATGTAACACATTAAAAACGTTATGAGTACTGGTATGAGTAAAAGTTTTTATGTCAGCTTGGTGGTTGAGTGATTATAGTACTGCTTTACTCGCCTTGTAATTAGAAGGTAGCTGGTTTGATTCTATGTTACTTTGTTTGTATTACCCGTCACTAGTTTGGTATTACTAATTTAATTAATCTTTGTCACAGGTGTACGAGGCTGCTGGGCTGGCCAATGCTGACAGTTTTATCCGACAGTTCCCTGATGGCTACAGTACCATTCTGGGGGAGAGAGGAGTTACCGTGTCTGGGGGCCAGAAACAGAGGATAGCTATCGCCCGCGCTCTACTGAAAATCCCATCCATCCTCATACTAGACGAGGCTACCAGGTCAGTTGCAAGGGAATGACTTGATCGTAAAACATGTTAAAATGTAACATGTAAAAATGTAACATGTGGAAATATAAGAAGTTAAAATGTAACATGTTAAAATGTACGGTGTTAAAATGTAACATTTTAAAATGTAACATGTAAAATTGTAACCTTTTAAAATGTAACATGCTTAAAGGTAACTTGTTAAAATGTAACATATTAAAAACGTTATGAGTACTGGTATGAGTAAAAGTTTTTATGTCAGCTTGGTGGTTGAGTGATTATAGTACTGCTGTAATCAGAAGGTAGCTGGTTTGATTCTATGTTACTTTGTTTGTATTACCCGTCACTAGTTTGGTATTACTAATTTAATTAATCTTTGTCACAGGTGTACGAGGCTGCTGGGCTGGCCAATGCTGACAGTTTTATCCGACAGTTCCCTGATGGCTACAGTACCATTCTGGGGGAGAGAGGAGTTACCGTGTCTGGGGGCCAGAAACAGAGGATAGCTATCGCCCGCGCTCTACTGAAAATCCCATCCATCCTCATACTAGACGAGGCTACCAGGTCAGTTGCAAGGGAAAGACTTGATCATAAAAAATGTTAAAATGTAACATGTAAATATGTAAAATGTAAAAATGTAGAAGACGACGACGACGACGACGACGACGACGACGACGACGACGACGACGACGACGACGACGACGACGACGACGACGACGACGACGACGACGACGACGACGACGACGACGACGACGACGACGACGACGACGACGACGACGACGACGACGACGACGACGACGACGACGACGACGACGACGACGACGACGACGACGACGACGACGACGACGACGACGACGACGACGACGACGACGACGACGACGACGACGACGACGACGACGACGACGACGACGACGACGACGACGACGACGACGACGACGACGACGACGACGACGACGACGACGACGACGACGACGACGACGACGACGACGACGACGACGACGACGACGACGACGACGACAGTAAGCTGGTTAAGACTAAAGACTAAGACTGCGTAAGACTAAGCTGGTTTTTATGTCAGCTTGGTGGTTGAGTGATTATAGTACTGCTGTACTCGCCTTGTAATCAGAAGGTAGCTGGTTTGATTCTATGTTACTTTGTTTGTATTACCTGTCAAAATCCCATCCATCCTCATACTAGACGAGGCTACCAAGTCAGTTGCAAGGGAATGACTTGATCGTAAAACATGTTAAAATGTAACATGTAAAAATGTAACATGTGGAAATATAAGAAGTTAAAATGTAACATGTTAAAATGTAACGTGTTAAAATGTAACATTTTAAAATGTAACATGCTTAAATGTAACTTGTTAAAATGTAACATATTAAAATGTAACATGTAAAAATGTAACATGTAAAATTGTAACCTTTTAAAATGTAACATGCTTAAAGGTAACTTGTTAAAATGTAACACATTAAAAACGTTATGAGTACTGGTATGAGTAAAAGTTTTTATGTCAGCTTGGTGGTTGAGTGATTATAGTACTGCTTTACTCGCCTTGTAATTAGAAGGTAGCTGGTTTGATTCTATGTTACTTTGTTTGTATTACCCGTCACTAGTTTGGTATTACTAATTTAATTAATCTTTGTCACAGGTGTACGAGGCTGCTGGGCTGGCCAATGCTGACAGTTTTATCCGACAGTTCCCTGATGGCTACAGTACCATTCTGGGGGAGAGAGGAGTTACCGTGTCTGGGGGCCAGAAACAGAGGATAGCTATCGCCCGCGCTCTACTGAAAATCCCATCCATCCTCATACTAGACGAGGCTACCAGGTCAGTTGCAAGGGAATGACTTGATCGTAAAACATGTTAAAATGTAACATGTAAAAATGTAACATGTGGAAATATAAGAAGTTAAAATGTAACATGTTAAAATGTACGGTGTTAAAATGTAACATTTTAAAATGTAACATGTAAAATTGTAACCTTTTAAAATGTAACATGCTTAAAGGTAACTTGTTGACGACGACGACGACGACGACGACGACGACGACGACGACGACGACGACGACGACGACGACGACGACGACGACGACGACGACGACGACGACGACGACGACGACGACGACGACGACGACGACGACGACGACGACGACGACGACGACGACGACGACGACGACGACGACGACGACGACGACGACGACGACGACGACGACGACGACGACGACGACGACGACGACGACGACGACGACGACGACGACGACGACGACGACGACGACGACGACGACGACGACGACGACGACGACGACGACGACGACGACGACGACGACGACGACAGTAAGCTGGTTAAGACTAAAGACTAAGACTGCGTAAGACTAAGCTGGTTTTTATGTCAGCTTGGTGGTTGAGTGATTATAGTACTGCTGTACTCGCCTTGTAATCAGAAGGTAGCTGGTTTGATTCTATGTTACTTTGTTTGTATTACCTGTCAAAATCCCATCCATCCTCATACTAGACGAGGCTACCAAGTCAGTTGCAAGGGAATGACTTGATCGTAAAACATGTTAAAATGTAACATGTAAAAATGTAACATGTGGAAATATAAGAAGTTAAAATGTAACATGTTAAAATGTAACGTGTTAAAATGTAACATTTTAAAATGTAACATGCTTAAATGTAACTTGTTAAAATGTAACATATTAAAATGTAACATGTAAAAATGTAACATGTAAAATTGTAACCTTTTAAAATGTAACATGCTTAAAGGTAACTTGTTAAAATGTAACACATTAAAAACGTTATGAGTACTGGTATGAGTAAAAGTTTTTATGTCAGCTTGGTGGTTGAGTGATTATAGTACTGCTTTACTCGCCTTGTAATTAGAAGGTAGCTGGTTTGATTCTATGTTACTTTGTTTGTATTACCCGTCACTAGTTTGGTATTACTAATTTAATTAATCTTTGTCACAGGTGTACGAGGCTGCTGGGCTGGCCAATGCTGACAGTTTTATCCGACAGTTCCCTGATGGCTACAGTACCATTCTGGGGGAGAGAGGAGTTACCGTGTCTGGGGGCCAGAAACAGAGGATAGCTATCGCCCGCGCTCTACTGAAAATCCCATCCATCCTCATACTAGACGAGGCTACCAGGTCAGTTGCAAGGGAATGACTTGATCGTAAAACATGTTAAAATGTAACATGTAAAAATGTAACATGTGGAAATATAAGAAGTTAAAATGTAACATGTTAAAATGTACGGTGTTAAAATGTAACATTTTAAAATGTAACATGTAAAATTGTAACCTTTTAAAATGTAACATGCTTAAAGGTAACTTGTTAAAATGTAACATATTAAAAACGTTATGAGTACTGGTATGAGTAAAAGTTTTTATGTCAGCTTGGTGGTTGAGTGATTATAGTACTGCTGTAATCAGAAGGTAGCTGGTTTGATTCTATGTTACTTTGTTTGTATTACCCGTCACTAGTTTGGTATTACTAATTTAATTAATCTTTGTCACAGGTGTACGAGGCTGCTGGGCTGGCCAATGCTGACAGTTTTATCCGACAGTTCCCTGATGGCTACAGTACCATTCTGGGGGAGAGAGGAGTTACCGTGTCTGGGGGCCAGAAACAGAGGATAGCTATCGCCCGCGCTCTACTGAAAATCCCATCCATCCTCATACTAGACGAGGCTACCAGGTCAGTTGCAAGGGAAAGACTTGATCATAAAAAATGTTAAAATGTAACATGTAAATATGTAAAATGTAAAAATGTAGAAGACGACGACGACGACGACGACGACGACGACGACGACGACGACGACGACGACGACGACGACGACGACGACGACGACGACGACGACGACGACGACGACGACGACGACGACGACGACGACGACGACGACGACGACGACGACGACGACGACGACGACGACGACGACGACGACGACGACGACGACGACGACGACGACGACGACGACGACGACGACGACGACGACGACGACGACGACGACGACGACGACGACGACGACGACGACGACGACGACGACGACGACGACGACGACGACGACAGTAAGCTGGTTAAGACTAAAGACTAAGACTGCGTAAGACTAAGCTGGTTTTTATGTCAGCTTGGTGGTTGAGTGATTATAGTACTGCTGTACTCGCCTTGTAATCAGAAGGTAGCTGGTTTGATTCTATGTTACTTTGTTTGTATTACCTGTCAAAATCCCATCCATCCTCATACTAGACGAGGCTACCAAGTCAGTTGCAAGGGAATGACTTGATCGTAAAACATGTTAAAATGTAACATGTAAAAATGTAACATGTGGAAATATAAGAAGTTAAAATGTAACATGTTAAAATGTAACGTGTTAAAATGTAACATTTTAAAATGTAACATGCTTAAATGTAACTTGTTAAAATGTAACATATTAAAATGTAACATGTAAAAATGTAACATGTAAAATTGTAACCTTTTAAAATGTAACATGCTTAAAGGTAACTTGTTAAAATGTAACACATTAAAAACGTTATGAGTACTGGTATGAGTAAAAGTTTTTATGTCAGCTTGGTGGTTGAGTGATTATAGTACTGCTTTACTCGCCTTGTAATTAGAAGGTAGCTGGTTTGATTCTATGTTACTTTGTTTGTATTACCCGTCACTAGTTTGGTATTACTAATTTAATTAATCTTTGTCACAGGTGTACGAGGCTGCTGGGCTGGCCAATGCTGACAGTTTTATCCGACAGTTCCCTGATGGCTACAGTACCATTCTGGGGGAGAGAGGAGTTACCGTGTCTGGGGGCCAGAAACAGAGGATAGCTATCGCCCGCGCTCTACTGAAAATCCCATCCATCCTCATACTAGACGAGGCTACCAGGTCAGTTGCAAGGGAATGACTTGATCGTAAAACATGTTAAAATGTAACATGTAAAAATGTAACATGTGGAAATATAAGAAGTTAAAATGTAACATGTTAAAATGTACGGTGTTAAAATGTAACATTTTAAAATGTAACATGTAAAATTGTAACCTTTTAAAATGTAACATGCTTAAAGGTAACTTGTTGACGACGACGACGACGACGACGACGACGACGACGACGACGACGACGACGACGACGACGACGACGACGACGACGACGACGACGACGACGACGACGACGACGACGACGACGACGACGACGACGACGACGACGACGACGACGACGACGACGACGACGACGACGACGACGACGACGACGACGACGACGACGACGACGACGACGACGACGACGACGACGACGACGACGACGACGACGACGACGACGACGACGACGACGACGACGACGACGACGACGACGACGACGACGACGACGACGACGACGACGACAGTAAGCTGGTTAAGACTAAAGACTAAGACTGCGTAAGACTAAGCTGGTTTTTATGTCAGCTTGGTGGTTGAGTGATTATAGTACTGCTGTACTCGCCTTGTAATCAGAAGGTAGCTGGTTTGATTCTATGTTACTTTGTTTGTATTACCTGTCAAAATCCCATCCATCCTCATACTAGACGAGGCTACCAAGTCAGTTGCAAGGGAATGACTTGATCGTAAAACATGTTAAAATGTAACATGTAAAAATGTAACATGTGGAAATATAAGAAGTTAAAATGTAACATGTTAAAATGTAACGTGTTAAAATGTAACATTTTAAAATGTAACATGCTTAAATGTAACTTGTTAAAATGTAACATATTAAAATGTAACATGTAAAAATGTAACATGTAAAATTGTAACCTTTTAAAATGTAACATGCTTAAAGGTAACTTGTTAAAATGTAACACATTAAAAACGTTATGAGTACTGGTATGAGTAAAAGTTTTTATGTCAGCTTGGTGGTTGAGTGATTATAGTACTGCTTTACTCGCCTTGTAATTAGAAGGTAGCTGGTTTGATTCTATGTTACTTTGTTTGTATTACCCGTCACTAGTTTGGTATTACTAATTTAATTAATCTTTGTCACAGGTGTACGAGGCTGCTGGGCTGGCCAATGCTGACAGTTTTATCCGACAGTTCCCTGATGGCTACAGTACCATTCTGGGGGAGAGAGGAGTTACCGTGTCTGGGGGCCAGAAACAGAGGATAGCTATCGCCCGCGCTCTACTGAAAATCCCATCCATCCTCATACTAGACGAGGCTACCAGGTCAGTTGCAAGGGAATGACTTGATCGTAAAACATGTTAAAATGTAACATGTAAAAATGTAACATGTGGAAATATAAGAAGTTAAAATGTAACATGTTAAAATGTACGGTGTTAAAATGTAACATTTTAAAATGTAACATGTAAAATTGTAACCTTTTAAAATGTAACATGCTTAAAGGTAACTTGTTAAAATGTAACATATTAAAAACGTTATGAGTACTGGTATGAGTAAAAGTTTTTATGTCAGCTTGGTGGTTGAGTGATTATAGTACTGCTGTAATCAGAAGGTAGCTGGTTTGATTCTATGTTACTTTGTTTGTATTACCCGTCACTAGTTTGGTATTACTAATTTAATTAATCTTTGTCACAGGTGTACGAGGCTGCTGGGCTGGCCAATGCTGACAGTTTTATCCGACAGTTCCCTGATGGCTACAGTACCATTCTGGGGGAGAGAGGAGTTACCGTGTCTGGGGGCCAGAAACAGAGGATAGCTATCGCCCGCGCTCTACTGAAAATCCCATCCATCCTCATACTAGACGAGGCTACCAGGTCAGTTGCAAGGGAATGACTTGATCGTAAAACATGTTAAAATGTAACATGTAAAAATGTAACATGTGGAAATATAAGAAGTTAAAATGTAACATGTTAAAATGTACGGTGTTAAAATGTAACATTTTAAAATGTAACATGTAAAATTGTAACCTTTTAAAATGTAACATGCTTAAAGGTAACTTGTTGACGACAACGACGACGACGACGACGACGACGACGACGACGACGACGACGACGACGACGACGACGACGACGACGACGACGACGACGACGACGACGACGACGACGACGACGACGACGACGACGACGACGACGACGACGACGACGACGACGACGACGACGACGACGACGACGACGACGACGACGACGACGACGACGACGACGACGACGACGACGACGACGACGACGACGACGACGACGACGACGACGACGACGACGACGACGACGACGACGACGACGACGACGACGACGACGACGACGACGACGACGACGACGACGACGACGACGACGACGACGACGACGACGACGACGACGACGACGACGACGACGACGACGACGACGACGACGACGACGACGACGACGACGACGACGACGACGACGACGACGACGACGACGACGACGACGACGACGACGACGACGACGACGACGACGACGACGACGACGACGACGACGACGACGACGACGACGACGACGACGACGACGACGACGACGACGACGACGACGACGACGACGACGACGACGACGACGACGACGACGACGACGACGACAGTAAGCTGGTTAAGACTAAAGACTAAGACTGCGTAAGACTAAGCTGGTTTTTATGTCAGCTTGGTGGTTGAGTGATTATAGTACTGCTGTACTCGCCTTGTAATCAGAAGGTAGCTGGTTTGATTCTATGTTACTTTGTTTGTATTACCTGTCAAAATCCCATCCATCCTCATACTAGACGAGGCTACCAAGTCAGTTGCAAGGGAATGACTTGATCGTAAAACATGTTAAAATGTAACATGTAAAAATGTAACATGTGGAAATATAAGAAGTTAAAATGTAACATGTTAAAATGTAACGTGTTAAAATGTAACATTTTAAAATGTAACATGCTTAAATGTAACTTGTTAAAATGTAACATATTAAAATGTAACATGTAAAAATGTAACATGTAAAATTGTAACCTTTTAAAATGTAACATGCTTAAAGGTAACTTGTTAAAATGTAACACATTAAAAACGTTATGAGTACTGGTATGAGTAAAAGTTTTTATGTCAGCTTGGTGGTTGAGTGATTATAGTACTGCTTTACTCGCCTTGTAATTAGAAGGTAGCTGGTTTGATTCTATGTTACTTTGTTTGTATTACCCGTCACTAGTTTGGTATTACTAATTTAATTAATCTTTGTCACAGGTGTACGAGGCTGCTGGGCTGGCCAATGCTGACAGTCGACAGTTCCCTGATGGCTACAGTACCATTCTGGGGGAGAGAGGAGTTACCGTGTCTGGGGGCCAGAAACAGAGGATAGCTATCGCCCGCGCTCTACTGAAAATCCCATCCATCCTCATACTAGACGAGGCTACCAGGTCAGTTGCAAGGGAATGACTTGATCGTAAAACATGTTAAAATGTAACATGTAAAAATGTAACATGTGGAAATATAAGAAGTTAAAATGTAACATGTTAAAATGTACGGTGTTAAAATGTAACATTTTAAAATGTAACATGTAAAATTGTAACCTTTTAAAATGTAACATGCTTAAAGGTAACTTGTTGACGACGACGACGACGACGACGACGACGACGACGACGACGACGACGACGACGACGACGACGACGACGACGACGACGACGACGACGACGACGACGACGACGACGACGACGACGACGACGACGACGACGACGACGACGACGACGACGACGACGACGACGACGACGACGACGACGACGACGACGACGACGACGACGACGACGACGACGACGACGACGACGACGACGACGACGACGACGACGACGACGACGACGACGACGACGACGACGACGACGACGACGACGACGACGACGACGACGACGACGACGACGACGACGACGACGACGACGACGACGACGACGACGACGACGACGACGACGACGACGACGACGACGACGACGACGACGACGACGACGACGACGACGACGACGACGACGACGACGACGACGACGACGACGACGACGACGACGACGACGACGACGACGACGACGACGACGACGACGACGACGACGACGACGACGACGACGACGACGACGACGACGACGACGACGACGACGACGACGACGACGACGACGACGACGACGACGACGACGACGACGACGACGACGACGACGACGACGACGACGACGACGACGACGACGACGACGACGACGACGACGACGACGACGACGACGACGACGACGACGACGACGACGACGACGACGACGACGACGACGACGACGACGACGACGACGACGACGACGACGACGACGACGACGACGACGACGACGACGACGACGACGACGACGACGACGACGACAGTAAGCTGGTTAAGACTAAAGACTAAGACTGCGTAAGACTAAGCTGGTTTTTATGTCAGCTTGGTGGTTGAGTGATTATAGTACTGCTGTACTCGCCTTGTAATCAGAAGGTAGCTGGTTTGATTCTATGTTACTTTGTTTGTATTACCTGTCAAAATCCCATCCATCCTCATACTAGACGAGGCTACCAAGTCAGTTGCAAGGGAATGACTTGATCGTAAAACATGTTAAAATGTAACATGTAAAAATGTAACATGTGGAAATATAAGAAGTTAAAATGTAACATGTTAAAATGTAACGTGTTAAAATGTAACATTTTAAAATGTAACATGCTTAAATGTAACTTGTTAAAATGTAACATATTAAAATGTAACATGTAAAAATGTAACATGTAAAATTGTAACCTTTTAAAATGTAACATGCTTAAAGGTAACTTGTTAAAATGTAACACATTAAAAACGTTATGAGTACTGGTATGAGTAAAAGTTTTTATGTCAGCTTGGTGGTTGAGTGATTATAGTACTGCTTTACTCGCCTTGTAATTAGAAGGTAGCTGGTTTGATTCTATGTTACTTTGTTTGTATTACCCGTCACTAGTTTGGTATTACTAATTTAATTAATCTTTGTCACAGGTGTACGAGGCTGCTGGGCTGGCCAATGCTGACAGTTTTATCCGACAGTTCCCTGATGGCTACAGTACCATTCTGGGGGAGAGAGGAGTTACCGTGTCTGGGGGCCAGAAACAGAGGATAGCTATCGCCCGCGCTCTACTGAAAATCCCATCCATCCTCATACTAGACGAGGCTACCAGGTCAGTTGCAAGGGAATGACTTGATCGTAAAACATGTTAAAATGTAACATGTAAAAATGTAACATGTGGAAATATAAGAAGTTAAAATGTAACATGTTAAAATGTACGGTGTTAAAATGTAACATTTTAAAATGTAACATGTAAAATTGTAACCTTTTAAAATGTAACATGCTTAAAGGTAACTTGTTGACGACGACGACGACGACGACGACGACGACGACGACGACGACGACGACGACGACGACGACGACGACGACGACGACGACGACGACGACGACGACGACGACGACGACGACGACGACGACGACGACGACGACGACGACGACGACGACGACGACGACGACGACGACGACGACGACGACGACGACGACGACGACGACGACGACGACGACGACGACGACGACGACGACGACGACGACGACGACGACGACGACGACGACGACGACGACGACGACGACGACGACGACGACGACGACGACGACGACGACGACGACGACGACGACGACGACGACGACGACGACGACGACGACGACGACGACGACGACGACGACGACGACGACGACGACGACGACGACGACGACGACGACGACGACGACGACGACGACGACGACGACGACGACGACGACGACGACGACGACGACGACGACGACGACGACGACGACGACGACGACGACGACGACGACGACGACGACGACGACGACGACGACGACGACGACGACGACGACGACGACGACGACGACGACGACGACGACGACGACGACGACGACGACGACGACGACGACGACGACGACGACGACGACGACGACGACGACGACGACGACGACGACGACGACGACGACGACGACGACGACGACGACGACGACGACGACGACGACGACGACGACGACGACGACGACGACGACGACGACGACGACGACGACGACGACGACGACGACGACGACGACGACGACGACGACGACGACGACGACGACGACGACGACGACGACGACGACGACGACGACGACGACGACGACGACGACGACGACGACGACGACGACGACGACGACGACGACGACGACGACGACGACAGTAAGCTGGTTAAGACTAAAGACTAAGACTGCGTAAGACTAAGCTGGTTTTTATGTCAGCTTGGTGTTTGAGTGATTATAGTACTGCTGTACTCGCCTTGTAATCAGAAGGTAGCTGGTTTGATTCTATGTTACTTTGTTTGTATTACCTGTCAAAATCCCATCCATCCTCATACTAGACGAGGCTACCAAGTCAGTTGCAAGGGAATGACTTGATCGTAAAACATGTTAAAATGTAACATGTAAAAATGTAACATGTGGAAATATAAGAAGTTAAAATGTAACATGTTAAAATGTAACGTGTTAAAATGTAACATTTTAAAATGTAACATGCTTAAATGTAACTTGTTAAAATGTAACATATTAAAATGTAACATGTAAAAATGTAACATGTAAAATTGTAACCTTTTAAAATGTAACATGCTTAAAGGTAACTTGTTAAAATGTAACACATTAAAAACGTTATGAGTACTGGTATGAGTAAAAGTTTTTATGTCAGCTTGGTGGTTGAGTGATTATAGTACTGCTTTACTCGCCTTGTAATTAGAAGGTAGCTGGTTTGATTCTATGTTACTTTGTTTGTATTACCCGTCACTAGTTTGGTATTACTAATTTAATTAATCTTTGTCACAGGTGTACGAGGCTGCTGGGCTGGCCAATGCTGACAGTTTTATCCGACAGTTCCCTGATGGCTACAGTACCATTCTGGGGGAGAGAGGAGTTACCGTGTCTGGGGGCCAGAAACAGAGGATAGCTATCGCCCGCGCTCTACTGAAAATCCCATCCATCCTCATACTAGACGAGGCTACCAGGTCAGTTGCAAGGGAATGACTTGATCGTAAAACATGTTAAAATGTAACATGTAAAAATGTAACATGTGGAAATATAAGAAGTTAAAATGTAACATGTTAAAATGTACGGTGTTAAAATGTAACATTTTAAAATGTAACATGTAAAATTGTAACCTTTTAAAATGTAACATGCTTAAAGGTAACTTGTTAAAATGTAACATATTAAAAACGTTATGAGTACTGGTATGAGTAAAAGTTTTTATGTCAGCTTGGTGGTTGAGTGATTATAGTACTGCTGTAATCAGAAGGTAGCTGGTTTGATTCTATGTTACTTTGTTTGTATTACCCGTCACTAGTTTGGTATTACTAATTTAATTAATCTTTGTCACAGGTGTACGAGGCTGCTGGGCTGGCCAATGCTGACAGTTTTATCCGACAGTTCCCTGATGGCTACAGTACCATTCTGGGGGAGAGAGGAGTTACCGTGTCTGGGGGCCAGAAACAGAGGATAGCTATCGCCCGCGCTCTACTGAAAATCCCATCCATCCTCATACTAGACGAGGCTACCAGGTCAGTTGCAAGGGAAAGACTTGATCATAAAAAATGTTAAAATGTAACATGTAAATATGTAAAATGTAAAAATGTAGAAGACGACGACGACGACGACGACGACGACGACGACGACGACGACGACGACGACGACGACGACGACGACGACGACGACGACGACGACGACGACGACGACGACGACGACGACGACGACGACGACGACGACGACGACGACGACGACGACGACGACGACGACGACGACGACGACGACGACGACGACGACGACGACGACGACGACGACGACGACGACGACGACGACGACGACGACGACGACGACGACGACGACGACGACGACGACGACGACGACGACGACGACGACGACGACGACGACGACGACGACGACGACGACGACGACGACGACGACGACGACGACGACGACGACGACGACGACGACGACGACGACGACGACGACGACAGTAAGCTGGTTAAGACTAAAGACTAAGACTGCGTAAGACTAAGCTGGTTTTTATGTCAGCTTGGTGGTTGAGTGATTATAGTACTGCTGTACTCGCCTTGTAATCAGAAGGTAGCTGGTTTGATTCTATGTTACTTTGTTTGTATTACCTGTCAAAATCCCATCCATCCTCATACTAGACGAGGCTACCAAGTCAGTTGCAAGGGAATGATTTGATCGTAAAACATGTTAAAATGTAACATGTAAAAATGTAACATGTGGAAATATAAGAAGTTAAAATGTAACATGTTAAAATGTAACGTGTTAAAATGTAACATTTTAAAATGTAACATGCTTAAATGTAACTTGTTAAAATGTAACATATTAAAATGTAACATGTAAAAATGTAACATGTAAAATTGTAACCTTTTAAAATGTAACATGCTTAAAGGTAACTTGTTAAAATGTAACACATTAAAAACGTTATGAGTACTGGTATGAGTAAAAGTTTTTATGTCAGCTTGGTGGTTGAGTGATTATAGTACTGCTTTACTCGCCTTGTAATTAGAAGGTAGCTGGTTTGATTCTATGTTACTTTGTTTGTATTACCCGTCACTAGTTTGGTATTACTAATTTAATTAATCTTTGTCACAGGTGTACGAGGCTGCTGGGCTGGCCAATGCTGACAGTTTTATCCGACAGTTCCCTGATGGCTACAGTACCATTCTGGGGGAGAGAGGAGTTACCGTGTCTGGGGGCCAGAAACAGAGGATAGCTATCGCCCGCGCTCTACTGAAAATCCCATCCATCCTCATACTAGACGAGGCTACCAGGTCAGTTGCAAGGGAATGACTTGATCGTAAAACATGTTAAAATGTAACATGTAAAAATGTAACATGTGGAAATATAAGAAGTTAAAATGTAACATGTTAAAATGTACGGTGTTAAAATGTAACATTTTAAAATGTAACATGTAAAATTGTAACCTTTTAAAATGTAACATGCTTAAAGGTAACTTGTTGACGACGACGACGACGACGACGACGACGACGACGACGACGACGACGACGACGACGACGACGACGACGACGACGACGACGACGACGACGACGACGACGACGACGACGACGACGACGACGACGACGACGACGACGACGACGACGACGACGACGACGACGACGACGACGACGACGACGACGACGACGACGACGACGACGACGACGACGACGACGACGACGACGACGACGACGACGACGACGACGACGACGACGACGACGACGACGACGACGACGACGACGACGACGACGACGACGACGACGACGACGACGACGACGACGACGACGACGACGACGACGACGACGACGACGACGACGACGACGACGACGACGACGACGACGACGACGACGACGACGACGACGACGACGACGACGACGACGACGACGACGACGACGACGACGACGACGACGACGACGACGACGACGACGACGACGACGACGACGACGACGACGACGACGACGACGACGACGACGACGACGACGACGACGACGACGACGACGACGACGACGACGACGACGACGACGACGACGACGACGACGACGACGACGACGACGACGACGACGACGACGACGACGACGACGACGACGACGACGACGACGACGACGACGACGACGACGACGACGACGACGACGACGACGACGACGACGACGACGACGACGACGACGACGACGACGACGACGACGACGACGACGACGACGACGACGACGACGACGACGACGACGACGACGACGACGACGACGACGACGACGACGACGACGACGACGACGACGACGACGACGACGACGACAGTAAGCTGGTTAAGACTAAAGACTAAGACTGCGTAAGACTAAGCTGGTTTTTATGTCAGCTTGGTGGTTGAGTGATTATAGTACTGCTGTACTCGCCTTGTAATCAGAAGGTAGCTGGTTTGATTCTATGTTACTTTGTTTGTATTACCTGTCAAAATCCCATCCATCCTCATACTAGACGAGGCTACCAAGTCAGTTGCAAGGGAATGACTTGATCGTAAAACATGTTAAAATGTAACATGTAAAAATGTAACATGTGGAAATATAAGAAGTTAAAATGTAACATGTTAAAATGTAACGTGTTAAAATGTAACATTTTAAAATGTAACATGCTTAAATGTAACTTGTTAAAATGTAACATATTAAAATGTAACATGTAAAAATGTAACATGTAAAATTGTAACCTTTTAAAATGTAACATGCTTAAAGGTAACTTGTTAAAATGTAACACATTAAAAACGTTATGAGTACTGGTATGAGTAAAAGTTTTTATGTCAGCTTGGTGGTTGAGTGATTATAGTACTGCTTTACTCGCCTTGTAATTAGAAGGTAGCTGGTTTGATTCTATGTTACTTTGTTTGTATTACCCGTCACTAGTTTGGTATTACTAATTTAATTAATCTTTGTCACAGGTGTACGAGGCTGCTGGGCTGGCCAATGCTGACAGTTTTATCCGACAGTTCCCTGATGGCTACAGTACCATTCTGGGGGAGAGAGGAGTTACCGTGTCTGGGGGCCAGAAACAGAGGATAGCTATCGCCCGCGCTCTACTGAAAATCCCATCCATCCTCATACTAGACGAGGCTACCAGGTCAGTTGCAAGGGAATGACTTGATCGTAAAACATGTTAAAATGTAACATGTAAAAATGTAACATGTGGAAATATAAGAAGTTAAAATGTAACATGTTAAAATGTACGGTGTTAAAATGTAACATTTTAAAATGTAACATGTAAAATTGTAACCTTTTAAAATGTAACATGCTTAAAGGTAACTTGTTGACGACGACGACGACGACGACGACGACGACGACGACGACGACGACGACGACGACGACGACGACGACGACGACGACGACGACGACGACGACGACGACGACGACGACGACGACGACGACGACGACGACGACGACGACGACGACGACGACGACGACGACGACGACGACGACGACGACGACGACGACGACGACGACGACGACGACGACGACGACGACGACGACGACGACGACGACGACGACGACGACGACGACGACGACGACGACGACGACGACGACGACGACGACGACGACGACGACGACGACGACGACGACGACGACGACGACGACGACGACGACGACGACGACGACGACGACGACGACGACGACGACGACGACGACGACGACGACGACGACGACGACGACGACGACGACGACGACGACGACGACGACGACGACGACGACGACGACGACGACGACGACGACGACGACGACGACGACGACGACGACGACGACGACGACGACGACGACGACGACGACGACGACGACGACGACGACGACGACGACGACGACGACGACGACGACGACGACGACGACGACGACGACGACGACGACGACGACGACGACGACGACGACGACGACGACGACGACGACGACGACGACGACGACGACGACGACGACGACGACGACGACGACGACGACGACGACGACGACGACGACGACGACGACGACGACGACGACGACGACGACGACGACGACGACGACGACGACGACGACGACGACGACGACGACGACGACGACGACGACGACGACGACGACGACGACGACGACGACGACGACGACGACGACGACGACGACGACGACGACGACGACAGTAAGCTGGTTAAGACTAAAGACTAAGACTGCGTAAGACTAAGCTGGTTTTTATGTCAGCTTGGTGGTTGAGTGATTATAGTACTGCTGTACTCGCCTTGTAATCAGAAGGTAGCTGGTTTGATTCTATGTTACTTTGTTTGTATTACCTGTCAAAATCCCATCCATCCTCATACTAGACGAGGCTACCAAGTCAGTTGCAAGGGAATGACTTGATCGTAAAACATGTTAAAATGTAACATGTAAAAATGTAACATGTGGAAATATAAGAAGTTAAAATGTAACATGTTAAAATGTAACGTGTTAAAATGTAACATTTTAAAATGTAACATGCTTAAATGTAACTTGTTAAAATGTAACATATTAAAATGTAACATGTAAAAATGTAACATGTAAAATTGTAACCTTTTAAAATGTAACATGCTTAAAGGTAACTTGTTAAAATGTAACACATTAAAAACGTTATGAGTACTGGTATGAGTAAAAGTTTTTATGTCAGCTTGGTGGTTGAGTGATTATAGTACTGCTTTACTCGCCTTGTAATTAGAAGGTAGCTGGTTTGATTCTATGTTACTTTGTTTGTATTACCCGTCACTAGTTTGGTATTACTAATTTAATTAATCTTTGTCACAGGTGTACGAGGCTGCTGGGCTGGCCAATGCTGACAGTTTTATCCGACAGTTCCCTGATGGCTACAGTACCATTCTGGGGGAGAGAGGAGTTACCGTGTCTGGGGGCCAGAAACAGTGGATAGCTATCGCCCGCGCTCTACTGAAAATCCCATCCATCCTCATACTAGACGAGGCTACCAGGTCAGTTGCAAGGGAATGACTTGATCGTAAAACATGTTAAAATGTAACATGTAAAAATGTAACATGTGGAAATATAAGAAGTTAAAATGTAACATGTTAAAATGTACGGTGTTAAAATGTAACATTTTAAAATGTAACATGTAAAATTGTAACCTTTTAAAATGTAACATGCTTAAAGGTAACTTGTTAAAATGTAACATATTAAAAACGTTATGAGTACTGGTATGAGTAAAAGTTTTTATGTCAGCTTGGTGGTTGAGTGATTATAGTACTGCTGTAATCAGAAGGTAGCTGGTTTGATTCTATGTTACTTTGTTTGTATTACCCGTCACTAGTTTGGTATTACTAATTTAATTAATCTTTGTCACAGGTGTACGAGGCTGCTGGGCTGGCCAATGCTGACAGTTTTATCCGACAGTTCCCTGATGGCTACAGTACCATTCTGGGGGAGAGAGGAGTTACCGTGTCTGGGGGCCAGAAACAGAGGATAGCTATCGCCCGCGCTCTACTGAAAATCCCATCCATCCTCATACTAGACGAGGCTACCAGGTCAGTTGCAAGGGAATGACTTGATCGTAAAACATGTTAAAATGTAACATGTAAAAATGTAACATGTGGAAATATAAGAAGTTAAAATGTAACATGTTAAAATGTAACGTGTTAAAATGTAACATTTTAAAATGTAACATGCTTAAATGTAACTTGTTAAAATGTAACATATTAAAATGTAACATGTAAAAATGTAACATGTAAAATTGTAACCTTTTAAAATGTAACATGCTTAAAGGTAACTTGTTAAAATGTAACACATTAAAAACGTTATGAGTACTGGTATGAGTAAAAGTTTTTATGTCAGCTTGGTGGTTGAGTGATTATAGTACTGCTTTACTCGCCTTGTAATTAGAAGGTAGCTGGTTTGATTCTATGTTACTTTGTTTGTATTACCCGTCACTAGTTTGGTATTACTAATTTAATTAATCTTTGTCACAGGTGTACGAGGCTGCTGGGCTGGCCAATGCTGACAGTTTTATCCGACAGTTCCCTGATGGCTACAGTACCATTCTGGGGGAGAGAGGAGTTACCGTGTCTGGGGGCCAGAAACAGAGGATAGCTATCGCCCGCGCTCTACTGAAAATCCCATCCATCCTCATACTAGACGAGGCTACCAGGTCAGTTGCAAGGGAATGACTTGATCGTAAAACATGTTAAAATGTAACATGTAAAAATGTAACATGTGGAAATATAAGAAGTTAAAATGTAACATGTTAAAATGTAACGTGTTAAAATGTAACATTTTAAAATGTAACATGCTTAAATGTAACGTGTTAAAATGTAACATATTATAATGTAACATGTAAAAATGTAACATGTAAAATTGTAACCTTTTAAAATGTAACATGCTTAAAGGTAACTTGTTAAAATGTAACATATTAAAAACGTTATGAGTACTGGTATGAGTAAAAGTTTTTATGTCAGCTTGGTGGTTGAGTGATTATAGTACTGCTGTAATCAGAAGGTAGCTGGTTTGATTCTATGTTACTTTGTTTGTATTACCCGTCACTAGTTTGGTATTACTAATTTAATTAATCTTTGTCACAGGTGTACGAGGCTGCTGGGCTGGCCAATGCTGACAGTTTTATCCGACAGTTCCCTGATGGCTACAGTACCATTCTGGGGGAGAGAGGAGTTACCGTGTCTGGGGGCCAGAAACAGTGGATAGCTATCGCCCGCGCTCTACTGAAAATTCCATCCATCCTCATACTAGACGAGGCTACCAGGTCAGTTGCAAGGGAATGACTTGATCGTAAAACATGTTAAAATGTAACATGTAAAAATGTAACATGTGGAAATATAAGAAGTTAAAATGTAACATGTTAAAATGTACGGTGTTAAAATGTAACATTTTAAAATGTAACATGTAAAATTGTAACCTTTTAAAATGTAACATGCTTAAAGGTAACTTGTTAAAATGTAACATATTAAAAACGTTATGAGTACTGGTATGAGTAAAAGTTTTTATGTCAGCTTGGTGGTTGAGTGATTATAGTACTGCTGTAATCAGAAGGTAGCTGGTTTGATTCTATGTTACTTTGTTTGTATTACCCGTCACTAGTTTGGTATTACTAATTTAATTAATCTTTGTCACAGTTGTACGAGGCTGCTGGGCTGGCCAATGCTGACAGTTTTATCCGACAGTTCCCTGATGGCTACAGTACCATTCTGGGGGAGAGAGGAGTTACCGTGTCTGGGGGCCAGAAACAGAGGATAGCTATCGCCCGCGCTCTACTGAAAATCCCATCCATCCTCATACTAGACGAGGCTACCAGGTCAGTTGCAAGGGAATGACTTGATCGTAAAACATGTTAAAATGTAACATGTAAAAATGTAACATGTGGAAATATAAGAAGTTAAAATGTAACATGTTAAAATGTAACGTGTTAAAATGTAACATTTTAAAATGTAACATGCTTAAATGTAACTTGTTAAAATGTAACATATTAAAATGTAACATGTAAAAATGTAACATGTAAAATTGTAACCTTTTAAAATGTAACATGCTTAAAGGTAACTTGTTAAAATGTAACACATTAAAAACGTTATGAGTACTGGTATGAGTAAAAGTTTTTATGTCAGCTTGGTGGTTGAGTGATTATAGTACTGCTTTACTCGCCTTGTAATTAGAAGGTAGCTGGTTTGATTCTATGTTACTTTGTTTGTATTACCCGTCACTAGTTTGGTATTACTAATTTAATTAATCTTTGTCACAGGTGTACGAGGCTGCTGGGCTGGCCAATGCTGACAGTTTTATCCGACAGTTCCCTGATGGCTACAGTACCATTCTGGGGGAGAGAGGAGTTACCGTGTCTGGGGGCCAGAAACAGAGGATAGCTATCGCCCGCGCTCTACTGAAAATCCCATCCATCCTCATACTAGACGAGGCTACCAGGTCAGTTGCAAGGGAATGACTTGATCGTAAAACATGTTAAAATGTAACATGTAAAAATGTAACATGTGGAAATATAAGAAGTTAAAATGTAACATGTTAAAATGTAACGTGTTAAAATGTAACATTTTAAAATGTAACATGCTTAAATGTAACGTGTTAAAATGTAACATATTATAATGTAACATGTAAAAATGTAACATGTAAAATTGTAACCTTTTAAAATGTAACATGCTTAAAGGTAACTTGTTAAAATGTAACATATTAAAAACGTTATGAGTACTGGTATGAGTAAAAGTTTTTATGTCAGCTTGGTGGTTGAGTGATTATAGTACTGCTGTAATCAGAAGGTAGCTGGTTTGATTCTATGTTACTTTGTTTGTATTACCCGTCACTAGTTTGGTATTACTAATTTAATTAATCTTTGTCACAGGTGTACGAGGCTGCTGGGCTGGCCAATGCTGACAGTTTTATCCGACAGTTCCCTGATGGCTACAGTACCATTCTGGGGGAGAGAGGAGTTACCGTGTCTGGGGGCCAGAAACAGTGGATAGCTATCGCCCGCGCTCTACTGAAAATTCCATCCATCCTCATACTAGACGAGGCTACCAGGTCAGTTGCAAGGGAATGACTTGATCGTAAAACATGTTAAAATGTAACATGTAAAAATGTAACATGTGGAAATATAAGAAGTTAAAATGTAACATGTTAAAATGTACGGTGTTAAAATGTAACATTTTAAAATGTAACATGTAAAATTGTAACCTTTTAAAATGTAACATGCTTAAAGGTAACTTGTTAAAATGTAACATATTAAAAACGTTATGAGTACTGGTATGAGTAAAAGTTTTTATGTCAGCTTGGTGGTTGAGTGATTATAGTACTGCTGTAATCAGAAGGTAGCTGGTTTGATTCTATGTTACTTTGTTTGTATTACCCGTCACTAGTTTGGTATTACTAATTTAATTAATCTTTGTCACAGTTGTACGAGGCTGCTGGGCTGGCCAATGCTGACAGTTTTATCCGACAGTTCCCTGATGGCTACAGTACCATTCTGGGGGAGAGAGGAGTTACCGTGTCTGGGGGCCAGAAACAGAGGATAGCTATCGCCCGCGCTCTACTGAAAATCCCATCCATCCTCATACTAGACGAGGCTACCAGGTCAGTTGCAAGGGAATGACTTGATCGTAAAACATGTTAAAATGTAACATGTAAAAATGTAACATGTGGAAATATAAGAAGTTAAAATGTAACATGTTAAAATGTAACGTGTTAAAATGTAACATTTTAAAATGTAACATGCTTAAATGTAACTTGTTAAAATGTAACATATTAAAATGTAACATGTAAAAATGTAACATGTAAAATTGTAACCTTTTAAAATGTAACATGCTTAAAGGTAACTTGTTAAAATGTAACACATTAAAAACGTTATGAGTACTGGTATGAGTAAAAGTTTTTATGTCAGCTTGGTGGTTGAGTGATTATAGTACTGCTTTACTCGCCTTGTAATTAGAAGGTAGCTGGTTTGATTCTATGTTACTTTGTTTGTATTACCCGTCACTAGTTTGGTATTACTAATTTAATTAATCTTTGTCACAGGTGTACGAGGCTGCTGGGCTGGCCAATGCTGACAGTTTTATCCGACAGTTCCCTGATGGCTACAGTACCATTCTGGGGGAGAGAGGAGTTACCGTGTCTGGGGGCCAGAAACAGAGGATAGCTATCGCCCGCGCTCTACTGAAAATCCCATCCATCCTCATACTAGACGAGGCTACCAGGTCAGTTGCAAGGGAATGACTTGATCGTAAAACATGTTAAAATGTAACATGTAAAAATGTAACATGTGGAAATATAAGAAGTTAAAATGTAACATGTTAAAATGTAACGTGTTAAAATGTAACATTTTAAAATGTAACATGCTTAAATGTAACGTGTTAAAATGTAACATATTATAATGTAACATGTAAAAATGTAACATGTAAAATTGTAACCTTTTAAAATGTAACATGCTTAAAGGTAACTTGTTAAAATGTAACATATTAAAAACGTTATGAGTACTGGTATGAGTAAAAGTTTTTATGTCAGCTTGGTGGTTGAGTGATTATAGTACTGCTGTAATCAGAAGGTAGCTGGTTTGATTCTATGTTACTTTGTTTGTATTACCCGTCACTAGTTTGGTATTACTAATTTAATTAATCTTTGTCACAGGTGTACGAGGCTGCTGGGCTGGCCAATGCTGACAGTTTTATCCGACAGTTCCCTGATGGCTACAGTACCATTCTGGGGGAGAGAGGAGTTACCGTGTCTGGGGGCCAGAAACAGAGGATAGCTATCGCCCGCGCTCTACTGAAAATCCCATCCATCCTCATACTAGACGAGGCTACCAGGTCAGTTGCAAGGGAATGACTTGATCGTAAAACATGTTAAAATGTAACATGTAAAAATGTAACATGTGGAAATATAAGAAGTTAAAATGTAACATGTTAAAATGTACGGTGTTAAAATGTAACATTTTAAAATGTAACATGTAAAATTGTAACCTTTTAAAATGTAACATGCTTAAAGGTAACTTGTTAAAATGTAACATATTAAAAACGTTATGAGTACTGGTATGAGTAAAAGTTTTTATGTCAGCTTGGTGGTTGAGTGATTATAGTACTGCTGTAATCAGAAGGTAGCTGGTTTGATTCTATGTTACTTTGTTTGTATTACCCGTCACTAGTTTGGTATTACTAATTTAATTAATCTTTGTCACAGGTGTACGAGGCTGCTGGGCTGGCCAATGCTGACAGTTTTATCCGACAGTTCCCTGATGGCTACAGTACCATTCTGGGGGAGAGAGGAGTTACCGTGTCTGGGGGCCAGAAACAGAGGATAGCTATCGCCCGCGCTCTACTGAAAATCCCATCCATCCTCATACTAGACGAGGCTACCAGGTCAGTTGCAAGGGAAAGACTTGATCATAAAAAATGTTAAAATGTAACATGTAAATATGTAAAATGTAAAAATGTAGAAGACGACGACGACGACGACGACGACGACGACGACGACGACGACGACGACGACGACGACGACGACGACGACGACGACGACGACGACGACGACGACGACGACGACGACGACGACGACGACGACGACGACGACGACGACGACGACGACGACGACGACGACGACGACGACGACGACGACGACGACGACGACGACGACGACGACGACGACGACGACGACGACGACGACGACGACGACGACGACGACGACGACGACGACGACGACGACGACGACGACGACGACGACGACGACGACGACGACGACGACGACGACGACGACGACGACGACGACGACGACGACGACGACGACGACGACGACGACGACGACGACGACGACGACGACGACGACGACGACGACGACGACGACGACGACGACGACGACGACGACGACGACGACGACGACGACGACGACGACGACGACGACGACGACGACGACGACGACGACGACGACGACGACGACGACGACGACGACGACGACGACGACGACGACGACGACGACGACGACGACGACGACGACGACGACGACGACGACGACGACGACGACGACGACGACGACGACGACGACGACGACGACGACGACGACGACGACGACGACGACGACGACGACGACGACGACGACGACGACGACGACGACGACGACGACGACGACGACGACGACGACGACGACGACGACGACGACGACGACGACGACGACGACGACGACGACGACGACGACGACGACGACGACGACGACGACGACGACGACGACGACGACGACGACGACGACGACGACGACGACGACGACGACGACGACGACGACGACGACGACGACGACGACGACGACGACGACGACGACGACGACGACGACGACGACGACGACGACGACGACGACGACGACGACGACGACGACGACGACGACGACGACGACGACGACGACGACGACGACGACGACGACGACGACGACGACGACGACGACGACGACGACGACGACGACGACGACGACGACGACGACGACGACGACGACGACGACGACGACGACGACGACGACGACGACGACGACGACGACGACGACGACGACGACGACGACGACGACGACGACGACGACGACGACGACGACGACGACGACGACGACGACGACGACGACGACGACGACGACGACGACGACGACGACGACGACGACGACGACGACGACGACGACGACGACGACGACGACGACGACGACGACGACGACGACGACGACGACGACGACGACGACGACGACGACGACGACGACGACGACGACAGTAAGCTGGTTAAGACTAAAGACTAAGACTGCGTAAGACTAAGCTGGTTTTTATGTCAGCTTGGTGGTTGAGTGATTATAGTACTGCTGTACTCGCCTTGTAATCAGAAGGTAGCTGGTTTGATTCTATGTTACTTTGTTTGTATTACCTGTCAAAATCCCATCCATCCTCATACTAGACGAGGCTACCAAGTCAGTTGCAAGGGAATGACTTGATCGTAAAACATGTTAAAATGTAACATGTAAAAATGTAACATGTGGAAATATAAGAAGTTAAAATGTAACATGTTAAAATGTTACGTGTTAAAATGTAACATTTTAAAATGTAACATGCTTAAATGTAACTTGTTAAAATGTAACATATTAAAATGTAACATGTAAAAATGTAACATGTAAAATTGTAACCTTTTAAAATGTAACATGCTTAAAGGTAACTTGTTAAAATGTAACACATTAAAAACGTTATGAGTACTGGTATGAGTAAAAGTTTTTATGTCAGCTTGGTGGTTGAGTGATTATAGTACTGCTTTACTCGCCTTGTAATTAGAAGGTAGCTGGTTTGATTCTATGTTACTTTGTTTGTATTACCCGTCACTAGTTTGGTATTACTAATTTAATTAATCTTTGTCACAGGTGTACGAGGCTGCTGGGCTGGCCAATGCTGACAGTTTTATCCGACAGTTCCCTGATGGCTACAGTACCATTCTGGGGGAGAGAGGAGTTACCGTGTCTGGGGGCCAGAAACAGAGGATAGCTATCGCCCGCGCTCTACTGAAAATCCCATCCATCCTCATACTAGACGAGGCTACCAGGTCAGT
Source organism: Macrosteles quadrilineatus (assembly GCF_028750875.1). NCBI lineage: Eukaryota > Metazoa > Arthropoda > Insecta > Hemiptera > Cicadellidae > Macrosteles > Macrosteles quadrilineatus. The sequence goes on along the minus strand of NW_026543027.1, from coordinate 39,157 downwards.
TGCAAGGGAATGACTTGATCGTAAAACATGTTAAAATGTAACATGTAAAAATGTAACATGTGGAAATATAAGAAGTTAAAATGTAACATGTTAAAATGTACGGTGTTAAAATGTAACATTTTAAAATGTAACATGTAAAATTGTAACCTTTTAAAATGTAACATGCTTAAAGGTAACTTGTTGACGACGACGACGACGACGACGACGACGACGACGACGACGACGACGACGACGACGACGACGACGACGACGACGACGACGACGACGACGACGACGACGACGACGACGACGACGACGACGACGACGACGACGACGACGACGACGACGACGACGACGACGACGACGACGACGACGACGACGACGACGACGACGACGACGACGACGACGACGACGACGACGACGACGACGACGACGACGACGACGACGACGACGACGACGACGACGACGACGACGACGACGACGACGACGACGACGACGACGACGACGACGACGACGACGACGACGACGACGACGACGACGACGACGACGACGACGACGACGACGACGACGACGACGACGACGACGACGACGACGACGACGACGACGACGACGACGACGACGACGACGACGACGACGACGACGACGACGACGACGACGACGACGACGACGACGACGACGACGACGACGACGACGACGACGACGACGACGACGACGACGACGACGACGACGACGACGACGACGACGACGACGACGACGACGACGACGACGACGACGACGACGACGACGACGACGACGACGACGACGACGACGACGACGACGACGACGACGACGACGACGACGACGACGACGACGACGACGACGACGACGACGACGACGACGACGACGACGACGACGACGACGACGACGACGACGACGACGACGACGACGACGACGACGACGACGACGACGACGACGACGACGACGACGACGACGACGACGACGACGACGACGACGACGACGACGACGACGACGACGACGACGACGACGACGACGACGACGACGACGACGACGACGACGACGACGACGACGACGACGACGACGACGACGACGACGACGACGACGACGACGACGACGACGACGACGACGACGACGACGACGACGACGACGACGACGACGACGACGACGACAAGCTGGTTAAGACTAAAGTCTTCTAAGACTGCGTAAGACTAAGCTGGTTTTTATGTCAGCTTGGTGGTTGAGTGATTATAGTACTGCTGTACTCGCCTTGTAATCAGAAGGTAGCTGGTTTGATTCTATGTTACTTTGTTTGTATTACCTGTCAAAATCCCATCCATCCTCATACTAGACGAGGCTACCAAGTCAGTTGCAAGGGAATGACTTGATCGTAAAACATGTTAAAATGTAACATGTAAAAATGTAACATGTGGAAATATAAGAAGTTAAAATGTAACATGTTAAAATGTAACGTGTTAAAATGTAACATTTTAAAATGTAACATGCTTAAATGTAACTTGTTAAAATGTAACATATTAAAATGTAACATGTAAAAATGTAACATGTAAAATTGTAACCTTTTAAAATGTAACATGCTTAAAGGTAACTTGTTAAAATGTAACACATTAAAAACGTTATGAGTACTGGTATGAGTAAAAGTTTTTATGTCAGCTTGGTGGTTGAGTGATTATAGTACTGCTTTACTCGCCTTGTAATTAGAAGGTAGCTGGTTTGATTCTATGTTACTTTGTTTGTATTACCCGTCACTAGTTTGGTATTACTAATTTAATTAATCTTTGTCACAGGTGTACGAGGCTGCTGGGCTGGCCAATGCTGACAGTTTTATCCGACAGTTCCCTGATGGCTACAGTACCATTCTGGGGGAGAGAGGAGTTACCGTGTCTGGGGGCCAGAAACAGAGGATAGCTATCGCCCGCGCTCTACTGAAAATCCCATCCATCCTCATACTAGACGAGGCTACCAGGTCAGTTGCAAGGGAATGACTTGATCGTAAAACATGTTAAAATGTAACATGTAAAAATGTAACATGTGGAAATATAAGAAGTTAAAATGTAACATGTTAAAATGTAACGTGTTAAAATGTAACATTTTAAAATGTAACATGCTTAAATGTAACGTGTTAAAATGTAACATATTATAATGTAACATGTAAAAATGTAACATGTAAAATTGTAACCTTTTAAAATGTAACATGCTTAAAGGTAACTTGTTAAAATGTAACATATTAAAAACGTTATGAGTACTGGTATGAGTAAAAGTTTTTATGTCAGCTTGGTGGTTGAGTGATTTTAGTACTGCTGTAATCAGAAGGTAGCTGGTTTGATTCTATGTTACTTTGTTTGTATTACCCGTCACTAGTTTGGTATTACTAATTTAATTAATCTTTGTCACAGGTGTACGAGGCTGCTGGGCTGGCCAATGCTGACAGTTTTATCCGACAGTTCCCTGATGGCTACAGTACCATTCTGGGGGAGAGAGGAGTTACCGTGTCTGGGGGCCAGAAACAGTGGATAGCTATCGCCCGCGCTCTACTGAAAATCCCATCCATCCTCATACTAGACGAGGCTACCAGGTCAGTTGCAAGGGAATGACTTGATCGTAAAACATGTTAAAATGTAACATGTAAAAATGTAACATGTGGAAATATAAGAAGTTAAAATGTAACATGTTAAAATGTACGGTGTTAAAATGTAACATTTTAAAATGTAACATGTAAAATTGTAACCTTTTAAAATGTAACATGCTTAAAGGTAACTTGTTAAAATGTAACATATTAAAAACGTTATGAGTACTGGTATGAGTAAAAGTTTTTATGTCAGCTTGGTGGTTGAGTGATTATAGTACTGCTGTAATCAGAAGGTAGCTGGTTTGATTCTATGTTACTTTGTTTGTATTACCCGTCACTAGTTTGGTATTACTAATTTAATTAATCTTTGTCACAGGTGTACGAGGCTGCTGGGCTGGCCAATGCTGACAGTTTTATCCGACAGTTCCCTGATGGCTACAGTACCATTCTGGGGGAGAGAGGAGTTACCGTGTCTGGGGGCCAGAAACAGAGGATAGCTATCGCCCGCGCTCTACTGAAAATCCCATCCATCCTCATACTAGACGAGGCTACCAGGTCAGTTGCAAGGGAATGACTTGATCGTAAAACATGTTAAAATGTAACATGTAAAAATGTAACATGTGGAAATATAAGAAGTTAAAATGTAACATGTTAAAATGTACGGTGTTAAAATGTAACATTTTAAAATGTAACATGTAAAATTGTAACCTTTTAAAATGTAACATGCTTAAAGGTAACTTGTTAAAATGTAACATATTAAAAACGTTATGAGTACTGGTATGAGTAAAAGTTTTTATGTCAGCTTGGTGGTTGAGTGATTATAGTACTGCTGTAATCAGAAGGTAGCTGGTTTGATTCTATGTTACTTTGTTTGTATTACCCGTCACTAGTTTGGTATTACTAATTTAATTAATCTTTGTCACAGGTGTACGAGGCTGCTGGGCTGGCCAATGCTGACAGTTTTATCCGACAGTTCCCTGATGGCTACAGTACCATTCTGGGGGAGAGAGGAGTTACCGTGTCTGGGGGCCAGAAACAGAGGATAGCTATCGCCCGCGCTCTACTGAAAATCCCATCCATCCTCATACTAGACGAGGCTACCAGGTCAGTTGCAAGGGAAAGACTTGATCATAAAAAATGTTAAAATGTAACATGTAAATATGTAAAATGTAAAAATGTAGAAGACGACGACGACGACGACGACGACGACGACGACGACGACGACGACGACGACGACGACGACAAGCTGGTTAAGACTAAAGACTAAGACTGCGTAAGACTAAGCTGGTTTTTATGTCAGCTTGGTGGTTGAGTGATTATAGTACTGCTGTACTCGCCTTGTAATCAGAAGGTAGCTGGTTTGATTCTATGTTACTTTGTTTGTATTACCTGTCAAAATCCCATCCATCCTCATACTAGACGAGGCTACCAAGTCAGTTGCAAGGGAATGACTTGATCGTAAAACATGTTAAAATGTAACATGTAAAAATGTAACATGTGGAAATATAAGAAGTTAAAATGTAACATGTTAAAATGTAACGTGTTAAAATGTAACATTTTAAAATGTAACATGCTTAAATGTAACTTGTTAAAATGTAACATATTAAAATGTAACATGTAAAAATGTAACATGTAAAATTGTAACCTTTTAAAATGTAACATGCTTAAAGGTAACTTGTTAAAATGTAACACATTAAAAACGTTATGAGTACTGGTATGAGTAAAAGTTTTTATGTCAGCTTGGTGGTTGAGTGATTATAGTACTGCTTTACTCGCCTTGTAATTAGAAGGTAGCTGGTTTGATTCTATGTTACTTTGTTTGTATTACCCGTCACTAGTTTGGTATTACTAATTTAATTAATTTTTGTCACAGGTGTACGAGGCTGCTGGGCTGGCCAATGCTGACAGTTTTATCCGACAGTTCCCTGATGGCTACAGTACCATTCTGGGGGAGAGAGGAGTTACCGTGTCTGGGGGCCAGAAACAGAGGATAGCTATCGCCCGCGCTCTACTGAAAATCCCATCCATCCTCATACTAGACGAGGCTACCAGGTCAGTTGCAAGGGAATGACTTGATCGTAAAACATGTTAAAATGTAACATGTAAAAATGTAACATGTGGAAATATAAGAAGTTAAAATGTAACATGTTAAAATGTAACGTGTTAAAATGTAACATTTTAAAATGTAACATGCTTAAATGTAACGTGTTAAAATGTAACATATTATAATGTAACATGTAAAAATGTAACATGTAAAATTGTAACCTTTTAAAATGTAACATGCTTAAAGGTAACTTGTTAAAATGTAACATATTAAAAACGTTATGAGTACTGGTATGAGTAAAAGTTTTTATGTCAGCTTGGTGGTTGAGTGATTTTAGTACTGCTGTAATCAGAAGGTAGCTGGTTTGATTCTATGTTACTTTGTTTGTATTACCCGTCACTAGTTTGGTATTACTAATTTAATTAATCTTTGTCACAGGTGTACGAGGCTGCTGGGCTGGCCAATGCTGACAGTTTTATCCGACAGTTCCCTGATGGCTACAGTACCATTCTGGGGGAGAGAGGAGTTACCGTGTCTGGGGGCCAGAAACAGTGGATAGCTATCGCCCGCGCTCTACTGAAAATCCCATCCATCCTCATACTAGACGAGGCTACCAGGTCAGTTGCTAGGGAATGACTTGATCGTAAAACATGTTAAAATGTAACATGTAAAAATGTAACATGTGGAAATATAAGAAGTTAAAATGTAACATGTTAAAATGTACGGTGTTAAAATGTAACATTTTAAAATGTAACATGTAAAATTGTAACCTTTTAAAATGTAACATGCTTAAAGGTAACTTGTTAAAATGTAACATATTAAAAACGTTATGAGTACTGGTATGAGTAAAAGTTTTTATGTCAGCTTGGTGGTTGAGTGATTTTAGTACTGCTGTAATCAGAAGGTAGCTGGTTTGATTCTATGTTACTTTGTTTGTATTACCCGTCACTAGTTTGGTATTACTAATTTAATTAATCTTTGTCACAGGTGTACGAGGCTGCTGGGCTGGCCAATGCTGACAGTTTTATCCGACAGTTCCCTGATGGCTACAGTACCATTCTGGGGGAGAGAGGAGTTACCGTGTCTGGGGGCCAGAAACAGTGGATAGCTATCGCCCGCGCTCTACTGAAAATCCCATCCATCCTCATACTAGACGAGGCTACCAGGTCAGTTGCAAGGGAATGACTTGATCGTAAAACATGTTAAAATGTAACATGTAAAAATGTAACATGTGGAAATATAAGAAGTTAAAATGTAACATGTTAAAATGTACGGTGTTAAAATGTAACATTTTAAAATGTAACATGTAAAATTGTAACCTTTTAAAATGTAACATGCTTAAAGGTAACTTGTTAAAATGTAACATATTAAAAACGTTATGAGTACTGGTATGAGTAAAAGTTTTTATGTCAGCTTGGTGGTTGAGTGATTATAGTACTGCTGTAATCAGAAGGTAGCTGGTTTGATTCTATGTTACTTTGTTTGTATTACCCGTCACTAGTTTGGTATTACTAATTTAATTAATCTTTGTCACAGGTGTACGAGGCTGCTGGGCTGGCCAATGCTGACAGTTTTATCCGACAGTTCCCTGATGGCTACAGTACCATTCTGGGGGAGAGAGGAGTTACCGTGTCTGGGGGCCAGAAACAGAGGATAGCTATCGCCCGCGCTCTACTGAAAATCCCATCCATCCTCATACTAGACGAGGCTACCAGGTCAGTTGCAAGGGAATGACTTGATCGTAAAACATGTTAAAATGTAACATGTAAAAATGTAACATGTGGAAATATAAGAAGTTAAAATGTAACATGTTAAAATGTACGGTGTTAAAATGTAACATTTTAAAATGTAACATGTAAAATTGTAACCTTTTAAAATGTAACATGCTTAAAGGTAACTTGTTAAAATGTAACATATTAAAAACGTTATGAGTACTGGTATGAGTAAAAGTTTTTATGTCAGCTTGGTGGTTGAGTGATTATAGTACTGCTGTAATCAGAAGGTAGCTGGTTTGATTCTATGTTACTTTGTTTGTATTACCCGTCACTAGTTTGGTATTACTAATTTAATTAATCTTTGTCACAGGTGTACGAGGCTGCTGGGCTGGCCAATGCTGACAGTTTTATCCGACAGTTCCCTGATGGCTACAGTACCATTCTGGGGGAGAGAGGAGTTACCGTGTCTGGGGGCCAGAAACAGAGGATAGCTATCGCCCGCGCTCTACTGAAAATCCCATCCATCCTCATACTAGACGAGGCTACCAGGTCAGTTGCAAGGGAAAGACTTGATCATAAAAAATGTTAAAATGTAACATGTAAATATGTAAAATGTAAAAATGTAGAAGACGACGACGACGACGACGACGACGACGACGACGACGACGACGACGACGACGACGACGACAAGCTGGTTAAGACTAAAGACTAAGACTGCGTAAGACTAAGCTGGTTTTTATGTCAGCTTGGTGGTTGAGTGATTATAGTACTGCTGTACTCGCCTTGTAATCAGAAGGTAGCTGGTTTGATTCTATGTTACTTTGTTTGTATTACCTGTCAAAATCCCATCCATCCTCATACTAGACGAGGCTACCAAGTCAGTTGCAAGGGAATGACTTGATCGTAAAACATGTTAAAATGTAACATGTAAAAATGTAACATGTGGAAATATAAGAAGTTAAAATGTAACATGTTAAAATGTAACGTGTTAAAATGTAACATTTTAAAATGTAACATGCTTAAATGTAACTTGTTAAAATGTAACATATTAAAATGTAACATGTAAAAATGTAACATGTAAAATTGTAACCTTTTAAAATGTAACATGCTTAAAGGTAACTTGTTAAAATGTAACACATTAAAAACGTTATGAGTACTGGTATGAGTAAAAGTTTTTATGTCAGCTTGGTGGTTGAGTGATTATAGTACTGCTTTACTCGCCTTGTAATTAGAAGGTAGCTGGTTTGATTCTATGTTACTTTGTTTGTATTACCCGTCACTAGTTTGGTATTACTAATTTAATTAATTTTTGTCACAGGTGTACGAGGCTGCTGGGCTGGCCAATGCTGACAGTTTTATCCGACAGTTCCCTGATGGCTACAGTACCATTCTGGGGGAGAGAGGAGTTACCGTGTCTGGGGGCCAGAAACAGAGGATAGCTATCGCCCGCGCTCTACTGAAAATCCCATCCATCCTCATACTAGACGAGGCTACCAGGTCAGTTGCAAGGGAATGACTTGATCGTAAAACATGTTAAAATGTAACATGTAAAAATGTAACATGTGGAAATATAAGAAGTTAAAATGTAACATGTTAAAATGTAACGTGTTAAAATGTAACATTTTAAAATGTAACATGCTTAAATGTAACGTGTTAAAATGTAACATATTATAATGTAACATGTAAAAATGTAACATGTAAAATTGTAACCTTTTAAAATGTAACATGCTTAAAGGTAACTTGTTAAAATGTAACATATTAAAAACGTTATGAGTACTGGTATGAGTAAAAGTTTTTATGTCAGCTTGGTGGTTGAGTGATTTTAGTACTGCTGTAATCAGAAGGTAGCTGGTTTGATTCTATGTTACTTTGTTTGTATTACCCGTCACTAGTTTGGTATTACTAATTTAATTAATCTTTGTCACAGGTGTACGAGGCTGCTGGGCTGGCCAATGCTGACAGTTTTATCCGACAGTTCCCTGATGGCTACAGTACCATTCTGGGGGAGAGAGGAGTTACCGTGTCTGGGGGCCAGAAACAGTGGATAGCTATCGCCCGCGCTCTACTGAAAATCCCATCCATCCTCATACTAGACGAGGCTACCAGGTCAGTTGCTAGGGAATGACTTGATCGTAAAACATGTTAAAATGTAACATGTAAAAATGTAACATGTGGAAATATAAGAAGTTAAAATGTAACATGTTAAAATGTACGGTGTTAAAATGTAACATTTTAAAATGTAACATGTAAAATTGTAACCTTTTAAAATGTAACATGCTTAAAGGTAACTTGTTAAAATGTAACATATTAAAAACGTTATGAGTACTGGTATGAGTAAAAGTTTTTATGTCAGCTTGGTGGTTGAGTGATTATAGTACTGCTGTAATCAGAAGGTAGCTGGTTTGATTCTATGTTACTTTGTTTGTATTACCCGTCACTAGTTTGGTATTACTAATTTAATTAATCTTTGTCACAGGTGTACGAGGCTGCTGGGCTGGCCAATGCTGACAGTTTTATCCGACAGTTCCCTGATGGCTACAGTACCATTCTGGGGGAGAGAGGAGTTACCGTGTCTGGGGGCCAGAAACAGAGGATAGCTATCGCCCGCGCTCTACTGAAAATCCCATCCATCCTCATACTAGACGAGGCTACCAGGTCAGTTGCAAGGGAATGACTTGATCGTAAAACATGTTAAAATGTAACATGTAAAAATGTAACATGTGGAAATATAAGAAGTTAAAATGTAACATGTTAAAATGTACGGTGTTAAAATGTAACATTTTAAAATGTAACATGTAAAATTGTAACCTTTTAAAATGTAACATGCTTAAAGGTAACTTGTTAAAATGTAACATATTAAAAACGTTATGAGTACTGGTATGAGTAAAAGTTTTTATGTCAGCTTGGTGGTTGAGTGATTATAGTACTGCTGTAATCAGAAGGTAGCTGGTTTGATTCTATGTTACTTTGTTTGTATTACCCGTCACTAGTTTGGTATTACTAATTTAATTAATCTTTGTCACAGGTGTACGAGGCTGCTGGGCTGGCCAATGCTGACAGTTTTATCCGACAGTTCCCTGATGGCTACAGTACCATTCTGGGGGAGAGAGGAGTTACCGTGTCTGGGGGCCAGAAACAGAGGATAGCTATCGCCCGCGCTCTACTGAAAATCCCATCCATCCTCATACTAGACGAGGCTACCAGGTCAGTTGCAAGGGAAAGACTTGATCATAAAAAATGTTAAAATGTAACATGTAAATATGTAAAATGTAAAAATGTAGAAGACGACGACGACGACGACGACGACGACGACGACGACGACGACGACGACGACGACGACGACGACGACGACGACAAGCTGGTTAAGACTAAAGACTAAGACTGCGTAAGACTAAGCTGGTTTTTATGTCAGCTTGGTGGTTGAGTGATTATAGTACTGCTGTACTCGCCTTGTAATCAGAAGGTAGCTGGTTTGATTCTATGTTACTTTGTTTGTATTACCTGTCAAAATCCCATCCATCCTCATACTAGACGAGGCTACCAAGTCAGTTGCAAGGGAATGACTTGATCGTAAAACATGTTAAAATGTAACATGTAAAAATGTAACATGTGGAAATATAAGAAGTTAAAATGTAACATGTTAAAATGTAACGTGTTAAAATGTAACATTTTAAAATGTAACATGCTTAAATGTAACTTGTTAAAATGTAACATATTAAAATGTAACATGTAAAAATGTAACATGTAAAATTGTAACCTTTTAAAATGTAACATGCTTAAAGGTAACTTGTTAAAATGTAACACATTAAAAACGTTATGAGTACTGGTATGAGTAAAAGTTTTTATGTCAGCTTGGTGGTTGAGTGATTATAGTACTGCTTTACTCGCCTTGTAATTAGAAGGTAGCTGGTTTGATTCTATGTTACTTTGTTTGTATTACCCGTCACTAGTTTGGTATTACTAATTTAATTAATTTTTGTCACAGGTGTACGAGGCTGCTGGGCTGGCCAATGCTGACAGTTTTATCCGACAGTTCCCTGATGGCTACAGTACCATTCTGGGGAGAGAGGAGTTACCGTGTCTGGGGGCCAGAAACAGAGGATAGCTATCGCCCGCGCTCTACTGAAAATCCCATCCATCCTCATACTAGACGAGGCTACCAGGTCAGTTGCAAGGGAATGACTTGATCGTAAAACATGTTAAAATGTAACATGTAAAAATGTAACATGTGGAAATATAAGAAGTTAAAATGTAACATGTTAAAATGTAACGTGTTAAAATGTAACATTTTAAAATGTAACATGCTTAAATGTAACGTGTTAAAATGTAACATATTATAATGTAACATGTAAAAATGTAACATGTAAAATTGTAACCTTTTAAAATGTAACATGCTTAAAGGTAACTTGTTAAAATGTAACATATTAAAAACGTTATGAGTACTGGTATGAGTAAAAGTTTTTATGTCAGCTTGGTGGTTGAGTGATTTTAGTACTGCTGTAATCAGAAGGTAGCTGGTTTGATTCTATGTTACTTTGTTTGTATTACCCGTCACTAGTTTGGTATTACTAATTTAATTAATCTTTGTCACAGGTGTACGAGGCTGCTGGGCTGGCCAATGCTGACAGTTTTATCCGACAGTTCCCTGATGGCTACAGTACCATTCTGGGGGAGAGAGGAGTTACCGTGTCTGGGGGCCAGAAACAGTGGATAGCTATCGCCCGCGCTCTACTGAAAATCCCATCCATCCTCATACTAGACGAGGCTACCAGGTCAGTTGCTAGGGAATGACTTGATCGTAAAACATGTTAAAATGTAACATGTAAAAATGTAACATGTGGAAATATAAGAAGTTAAAATGTAACATGTTAAAATGTACGGTGTTAAAATGTAACATTTTAAAATGTAACATGTAAAATTGTAACCTTTTAAAATGTAACATGCTTAAAGGTAACTTGTTAAAATGTAACATATTAAAAACGTTATGAGTACTGGTATGAGTAAAAGTTTTTATGTCAGCTTGGTGGTTGAGTGATTTTAGTACTGCTGTAATCAGAAGGTAGCTGGTTTGATTCTATGTTACTTTGTTTGTATTACCCGTCACTAGTTTGGTATTACTAATTTAATTAATCTTTGTCACAGGTGTACGAGGCTGCTGGGCTGGCCAATGCTGACAGTTTTATCCGACAGTTCCCTGATGGCTACAGTACCATTCTGGGGGAGAGAGGAGTTACCGTGTCTGGGGGCCAGAAACAGTGGATAGCTATCGCCCGCGCTCTACTGAAAATCCCATCCATCCTCATACTAGACGAGGCTACCAGGTCAGTTGCAAGGGAATGACTTGATCGTAAAACATGTTAAAATGTAACATGTAAAAATGTAACATGTGGAAATATAAGAAGTTAAAATGTAACATGTTAAAATGTACGGTGTTAAAATGTAACATTTTAAAATGTAACATGTAAAATTGTAACCTTTTAAAATGTAACATGCTTAAAGGTAACTTGTTAAAATGTAACATATTAAAAACGTTATGAGTACTGGTATGAGTAAAAGTTTTTATGTCAGCTTGGTGGTTGAGTGATTATAGTACTGCTGTAATCAGAAGGTAGCTGGTTTGATTCTATGTTACTTTGTTTGTATTACCCGTCACTAGTTTGGTATTACTAATTTAATTAATCTTTGTCACAGGTGTACGAGGCTGCTGGGCTGGCCAATGCTGACAGTTTTATCCGACAGTTCCCTGATGGCTACAGTACCATTCTGGGGGAGAGAGGAGTTACCGTGTCTGGGGGCCAGAAACAGAGGATAGCTATCGCCCGCGCTCTACTGAAAATCCCATCCATCCTCATACTAGACGAGGCTACCAGGTCAGTTGCAAGGGAATGACTTGATCGTAAAACATGTTAAAATGTAACATGTAAAAATGTAACATGTGGAAATATAAGAAGTTAAAATGTAACATGTTAAAATGTACGGTGTTAAAATGTAACATTTTAAAATGTAACATGTAAAATTGTAACCTTTTAAAATGTAACATGCTTAAAGGTAACTTGTTAAAATGTAACATATTAAAAACGTTATGAGTACTGGTATGAGTAAAAGTTTTTATGTCAGCTTGGTGGTTGAGTGATTATAGTACTGCTGTAATCAGAAGGTAGCTGGTTTGATTCTATGTTACTTTGTTTGTATTACCCGTCACTAGTTTGGTATTACTAATTTAATTAATCTTTGTCACAGGTGTACGAGGCTGCTGGGCTGGCCAATGCTGACAGTTTTATCCGACAGTTCCCTGATGGCTACAGTACCATTCTGGGGGAGAGAGGAGTTACCGTGTCTGGGGGCCAGAAACAGAGGATAGCTATCGCCCGCGCTCTACTGAAAATCCCATCCATCCTCATACTAGACGAGGCTACCAGGTCAGTTGCAAGGGAAAGACTTGATCATAAAAAATGTTAAAATGTAACATGTAAATATGTAAAATGTAAAAATGTAGAAGACGACGACGACGACGACGACGACGACGACGACGACGACGACGACGACGACGACGACGACGACGACGACAAGCTGGTTAAGACTAAAGACTAAGACTGCGTAAGACTAAGCTGGTTTTTATGTCAGCTTGGTGGTTGAGTGATTATAGTACTGCTGTACTCGCCTTGTAATCAGAAGGTAGCTGGTTTGATTCTATGTTACTTTGTTTGTATTACCTGTCAAAATCCCATCCATCCTCATACTAGACGAGGCTACCAAGTCAGTTGCAAGGGAATGACTTGATCGTAAAACATGTTAAAATGTAACATGTAAAAATGTAACATGTGGAAATATAAGAAGTTAAAATGTAACATGTTAAAATGTAACGTGTTAAAATGTAACATTTTAAAATGTAACATGCTTAAATGTAACTTGTTAAAATGTAACATATTAAAATGTAACATGTAAAAATGTAACATGTAAAATTGTAACCTTTTAAAATGTAACATGCTTAAAGGTAACTTGTTAAAATGTAACACATTAAAAACGTTATGAGTACTGGTATGAGTAAAAGTTTTTATGTCAGCTTGGTGGTTGAGTGATTATAGTACTGCTTTACTCGCCTTGTAATTAGAAGGTAGCTGGTTTGATTCTATGTTACTTTGTTTGTATTACCCGTCACTAGTTTGGTATTACTAATTTAATTAATTTTTGTCACAGGTGTACGAGGCTGCTGGGCTGGCCAATGCTGACAGTTTTATCCGACAGTTCCCTGATGGCTACAGTACCATTCTGGGGGAGAGAGGAGTTACCGTGTCTGGGGGCCAGAAACAGAGGATAGCTATCGCCCGCGCTCTACTGAAAATCCCATCCATCCTCATACTAGACGAGGCTACCAGGTCAGTTGCAAGGGAATGACTTGATCGTAAAACATGTTAAAATGTAACATGTAAAAATGTAACATGTGGAAATATAAGAAGTTAAAATGTAACATGTTAAAATGTAACGTGTTAAAATGTAACATTTTAAAATGTAACATGCTTAAATGTAACGTGTTAAAATGTAACATATTATAATGTAACATGTAAAAATGTAACATGTAAAATTGTAACCTTTTAAAATGTAACATGCTTAAAGGTAACTTGTTAAAATGTAACATATTAAAAACGTTATGAGTACTGGTATGAGTAAAAGTTTTTATGTCAGCTTGGTGGTTGAGTGATTTTAGTACTGCTGTAATCAGAAGGTAGCTGGTTTGATTCTATGTTACTTTGTTTGTATTACCCGTCACTAGTTTGGTATTACTAATTTAATTAATCTTTGTCACAGGTGTACGAGGCTGCTGGGCTGGCCAATGCTGACAGTTTTATCCGACAGTTCCCTGATGGCTACAGTACCATTCTGGGGGAGAGAGGAGTTACCGTGTCTGGGGGCCAGAAACAGTGGATAGCTATCGCCCGCGCTCTACTGAAAATCCCATCCATCCTCATACTAGACGAGGCTACCAGGTCAGTTGCTAGGGAATGACTTGATCGTAAAACATGTTAAAATGTAACATGTAAAAATGTAACATGTGGAAATATAAGAAGTTAAAATGTAACATGTTAAAATGTACGGTGTTAAAATGTAACATTTTAAAATGTAACATGTAAAATTGTAACCTTTTAAAATGTAACATGCTTAAAGGTAACTTGTTAAAATGTAACATATTAAAAACGTTATGAGTACTGGTATGAGTAAAAGTTTTTATGTCAGCTTGGTGGTTGAGTGATTATAGTACTGCTGTAATCAGAAGGTAGCTGGTTTGATTCTATGTTACTTTGTTTGTATTACCCGTCACTAGTTTGGTATTACTAATTTAATTAATCTTTGTCACAGGTGTACGAGGCTGCTGGGCTGGCCAATGCTGACAGTTTTATCCGACAGTTCCCTGATGGCTACAGTACCATTCTGGGGGAGAGAGGAGTTACCGTGTCTGGGGGCCAGAAACAGAGGATAGCTATCGCCCGCGCTCTACTGAAAATCCCATCCATCCTCATACTAGACGAGGCTACCAGGTCAGTTGCAAGGGAATGACTTGATCGTAAAACATGTTAAAATGTAACATGTAAAAATGTAACATGTGGAAATATAAGAAGTTAAAATGTAACATGTTAAAATGTACGGTGTTAAAATGTAACATTTTAAAATGTAACATGTAAAATTGTAACCTTTTAAAATGTAACATGCTTAAAGGTAACTTGTTAAAATGTAACATATTAAAAACGTTATGAGTACTGGTATGAGTAAAAGTTTTTATGTCAGCTTGGTGGTTGAGTGATTATAGTACTGCTGTAATCAGAAGGTAGCTGGTTTGATTCTATGTTACTTTGTTTGTATTACCCGTCACTAGTTTGGTATTACTAATTTAATTAATCTTTGTCACAGGTGTACGAGGCTGCTGGGCTGGCCAATGCTGACAGTTTTATCCGACAGTTCCCTGATGGCTACAGTACCATTCTGGGGGAGAGAGGAGTTACCGTGTCTGGGGGCCAGAAACAGAGGATAGCTATCGCCCGCGCTCTACTGAAAATCCCATCCATCCTCATACTAGACGAGGCTACCAGGTCAGTTGCAAGGGAAAGACTTGATCATAAAAAATGTTAAAATGTAACATGTAAATATGTAAAATGTAAAAATGTAGAAGACGACGACGACGACGACGACGACGACGACGACGACGACGACGACGACGACGACGACGACGACGACGACGACGACGACGACGACGACGACGACGACGACGACGACGACGACGACGACGACGACGACGACAAGCTGGTTAAGACTAAAGACTAAGACTGCGTAAGACTAAGCTGGTTTTTATGTCAGCTTGGTGGTTGAGTGATTATAGTACTGCTGTACTCGCCTTGTAATCAGAAGGTAGCTGGTTTGATTCTATGTTACTTTGTTTGTATTACCTGTCAAAATCCCATCCATCCTCATACTAGACGAGGCTACCAAGTCAGTTGCAAGGGAATGACTTGATCGTAAAACATGTTAAAATGTAACATGTAAAAATGTAACATGTGGAAATATAAGAAGTTAAAATGTAACATGTTAAAATGTAACGTGTTAAAATGTAACATTTTAAAATGTAACATGCTTAAATGTAACTTGTTAAAATGTAACATATTAAAATGTAACATGTAAAAATGTAACATGTAAAATTGTAACCTTTTAAAATGTAACATGCTTAAAGGTAACTTGTTAAAATGTAACACATTAAAAACGTTATGAGTACTGGTATGAGTAAAAGTTTTTATGTCAGCTTGGTGGTTGAGTGATTATAGTACTGCTTTACTCGCCTTGTAATTAGAAGGTAGCTGGTTTGATTCTATGTTACTTTGTTTGTATTACCCGTCACTAGTTTGGTATTACTAATTTAATTAATCTTTGTCACAGGTGTACGAGGCTGCTGGGCTGGCCAATGCTGACAGTTTTATCCGACAGTTCCCTGATGGCTACAGTACCATTCTGGGGGAGAGAGGAGTTACCGTGTCTGGGGGCCAGAAACAGAGGATAGCTATCGCCCGCGCTCTACTGAAAATCCCATCCATCCTCATACTAGACGAGGCTACCAGGTCAGTTGCAAGGGAAAGACTTGATCATAAAAAATGTTAAAATGTAACATGTAAATATGTAAAATGTAAAAATGTAGAAGACGACGACGACGACGACGACGACGACGACGACGACGACGACGACGACGACGACGACGACGACGACGACGACAAGCTGGTTAAGACTAAAGACTAAGACTGCGTAAGACTAAGCTGGTTTTTATGTCAGCTTGGTGGTTGAGTGATTATAGTACTGCTGTACTCGCCTTGTAATCAGAAGGTAGCTGGTTTGATTCTATGTTACTTTGTTTGTATTACCTGTCAAAATCCCATCCATCCTCATACTAGACGAGGCTACCAAGTCAGTTGCAAGGGAATGACTTGATCGTAAAACATGTTAAAATGTAACATGTAAAAATGTAACATGTGGAAATATAAGAAGTTAAAATGTAACATGTTAAAATGTAACGTGTTAAAATGTAACATTTTAAAATGTAACATGCTTAAATGTAACTTGTTAAAATGTAACATATTAAAATGTAACATGTAAAAATGTAACATGTAAAATTGTAACCTTTTAAAATGTAACATGCTTAAAGGTAACTTGTTAAAATGTAACACATTAAAAACGTTATGAGTACTGGTATGAGTAAAAGTTTTTATGTCAGCTTGGTGGTTGAGTGAATATAGTACTGCTTTACTCGCCTTGTAATTAGAAGGTAGCTGGTTTGATTCTATGTTACTTTGTTTGTATTACCCGTCACTAGTTTGGTATTACTAATTTAATTAATCTTTGTCACAGGTGTACGAGGCTGCTGGGCTGGCCAATGCTGACAGTTTTATCCGACAGTTCCCTGATGGCTACAGTACCATTCTGGGGGAGAGAGGAGTTACCGTGTCTGGGGGCCAGAAACAGAGGATAGCTATCGCCCGCGCTCTACTGAAAATCCCATCCATCCTCATACTAGACGAGGCTACCAGGTCAGTTGCAAGGGAATGACTTGATCGTAAAACATGTTAAAATGTAACATGTAAAAATGTAACATGTGGTAATATAAGAAGTTAAAATGTAACATGTTAAAATGTAACGTGTTAAAATGTAACATTTTAAAATGTAACATGCTTAAATGTAACGTGTTAAAATGTAACATATTATAATGTAACATGTAAAAATGTAACATGTAAAATTGTAACCTTTTAAAATGTAACATGCTTAAAGGTAACTTGTTAAAATGTAACATATTAAAAACGTTATGAGTACTGGTATGAGTAAAAGTTTTTATGTCAGCTTGGTGGTTGAGTGATTTTAGTACTGCTGTAATCAGAAGGTAGCTGGTTTGATTCTATGTTACTTTGTTTGTATTACCCGTCACTAGTTTGGTATTACTAATTTAATTAATCTTTGTCACAGGTGTACGAGGCTGCTGGGCTGGCCAATGCTGACAGTTTTATCCGACAGTTCCCTGATGGCTACAGTACCATTCTGGGGGAGAGAGGAGTTACCGTGTCTGGGGGCCAGAAACAGTGGATAGCTATCGCCCGCGCTCTACTGAAAATCCCATCCATCCTCATACTAGACGAGGCTACCAGGTCAGTTGCAAGGGAATGACTTGATCGTAAAACATGTTAAAATGTAACATGTAAAAATGTAACATGTGGAAATATAAGAAGTTAAAATGTAACATGTTAAAATGTACGGTGTTAAAATGTAACATTTTAAAATGTAACATGTAAAATTGTAACCTTTTAAAATGTAACATGCTTAAAGGTAACTTGTTAAAATGTAACATATTAAAAACGTTATGAGTACTGGTATGAGTAAAAGTTTTTATGTCAGCTTGGTGGTTGAGTGATTATAGTACTGCTGTAATCAGAAGGTAGCTGGTTTGATTCTATGTTACTTTGTTTGTATTACCCGTCACTAGTTTGGTATTACTAATTTAATTAATCTTTGTCACAGGTGTACGAGGCTGCTGGGCTGGCCAATGCTGACAGTTTTATCCGACAGTTCCCTGATGGCTACAGTACCATTCTGGGGGAGAGAGGAGTTACCGTGTCTGGGGGCCAGAAACAGAGGATAGCTATCGCCCGCGCTCTACTGAAAATCCCATCCATCCTCATACTAGACGAGGCTACCAGGTCAGTTGCAAGGGAATGACTTGATCGTAAAACATGTTAAAATGTAACATGTAAAAATGTAACATGTGGAAATATAAGAAGTTAAAATGTAACATGTTAAAATGTACGGTGTTAAAATGTAACATTTTAAAATGTAACATGTAAAATTGTAACCTTTTAAAATGTAACATGCTTAAAGGTAACTTGTTAAAATGTAACATATTAAAAACGTTATGAGTACTGGTATGAGTAAAAGTTTTTATGTCAGCTTGGTGGTTGAGTGATTATAGTACTGCTGTAATCAGAAGGTAGCTGGTTTGATTCTATGTTACTTTGTTTGTATTACCCGTCACTAGTTTGGTATTACTAATTTAATTAATCTTTGTCACAGGTGTACGAGGCTGCTGGGCTGGCCAATGCTGACAGTTTTATCCGACAGTTCCCTGATGGCTACAGTACCATTCTGGGGGAGAGAGGAGTTACCGTGTCTGGGGGCCAGAAACAGAGGATAGCTATCGCCCGCGCTCTACTGAAAATCCCATCCATCCTCATACTAGACGAGGCTACCAGGTCAGTTGCAAGGGAAAGACTTGATCATAAAAAATGTTAAAATGTAACATGTAAATATGTAAAATGTAAAAATGTAGAAGACGACGACGACGACGACGACGACGACGACGACGACGACGACGACGACGACGACGACGACGACGACGACGACGACGACGACGACGACGACGACAAGCTGGTTAAGACTAAAGACTAAGACTGCGTAAGACTAAGCTGGTTTTTATGTCAGCTTGGTGGTTGAGTGATTATAGTACTGCTGTACTCGCCTTGTAATCAGAAGGTAGCTGGTTTGATTCTATGTTACTTTGTTTGTATTACCTGTCAAAATCCCATCCATCCTCATACTAGACGAGGCTACCAAGTCAGTTGCAAGGGAATGACTTGATCGTAAAACATGTTAAAATGTAACATGTAAAAATGTAACATGTGGAAATATAAGAAGTTAAAATGTAACATGTTAAAATGTAACGTGTTAAAATGTAACATTTTAAAATGTAACATGCTTAAATGTAACTTGTTAAAATGTAACATATTAAAATGTAACATGTAAAAAGTAACATGTAAAATTGTAACCTTTTAAAATGTAACATGCTTAAAGGTAACTTGTTAAAATGTAACACATTAAAAACGTTATGAGTACTGGTATGAGTAAAAGTTTTTATGTCAGCTTGGTGGTTGAGTGATTATAGTACTGCTTTACTCGCCTTGTAATTAGAAGGTAGCTGGTTTGATTCTATGTTACTTTGTTTGTATTACCCGTCACTAGTTTGGTATTACTAATTTAATTAATTTTTGTCACAGGTGTACGAGGCTGCTGGGCTGGCCAATGCTGACAGTTTTATCCGACAGTTCCCTGATGGCTACAGTACCATTCTGGGGGAGAGAGGAGTTACCGTGTCTGGGGGCCAGAAACAGAGGATAGCTATCGCCCGCGCTCTACTGAAAATCCCATCCATCCTCATACTAGACGAGGCTACCAGGTCAGTTGCAAGGGAATGACTTGATCGTAAAACATGTTAAAATGTAACATGTAAAAATGTAACATGTGGAAATATAAGAAGTTAAAATGTAACATGTTAAAATGTAACGTGTTAAAATGTAACATTTTAAAATGTAACATGCTTAAATGTAACGTGTTAAAATGTAACATATTATAATGTAACATGTAAAAATGTAACATGTAAAATTGTAACCTTTTAAAATGTAACATGCTTAAAGGTAACTTGTTAAAATGTAACATATTAAAAACGTTATGAGTACTGGTATGAGTAAAAGTTTTTATGTCAGCTTGGTGGTTGAGTGATTTTAGTACTGCTGTAATCAGAAGGTAGCTGGTTTGATTCTATGTTACTTTGTTTGTATTACCCGTCACTAGTTTGGTATTACTAATTTAATTAATCTTTGTCACAGGTGTACGAGGCTGCTGGGCTGGCCAATGCTGACAGTTTTATCCGACAGTTCCCTGATGGCTACAGTACCATTCTGGGGGAGAGAGGAGTTACCGTGTCTGGGGGCCAGAAACAGTGGATAGCTATCGCCCGCGCTCTACTGAAAATCCCATCCATCCTCATACTAGACGAGGCTACCAGGTCAGTTGCAAGGGAATGACTTGATCGTAAAACATGTTAAAATGTAACATGTAAAAATGTAACATGTGGAAATATAAGAAGTTAAAATGTAACATGTTAAAATGTACGGTGTTAAAATGTAACATTTTAAAATGTAACATGTAAAATTGTAACCTTTTAAAATGTAACATGCTTAAAGGTAACTTGTTAAAATGTAACATATTAAAAACGTTATGAGTACTGGTATGAGTAAAAGTTTTTATGTCAGCTTGGTGGTTGAGTGATTATAGTACTGCTGTAATCAGAAGGTAGCTGGTTTGATTCTATGTTACTTTGTTTGTATTACCCGTCACTAGTTTGGTATTACTAATTTAATTAATCTTTGTCACAGGTGTACGAGGCTGCTGGGCTGGCCAATGCTGACAGTTTTATCCGACAGTTCCCTGATGGCTACAGTACCATTCTGGGGGAGAGAGGAGTTACCGTGTCTGGGGGCCAGAAACAGAGGATAGCTATCGCCCGCGCTCTACTGAAAATCCCATCCATCCTCATACTAGACGAGGCTACCAGGTCAGTTGCAAGGGAATGACTTGATCGTAAAACATGTTAAAATGTAACATGTAAAAATGTAACATGTGGAAATATAAGAAGTTAAAATGTAACATGTTAAAATGTACGGTGTTAAAATGTAACATTTTAAAATGTAACATGTAAAATTGTAACCTTTTAAAATGTAACATGCTTAAAGGTAACTTGTTAAAATGTAACATATTAAAAACGTTATGAGTACTGGTATGAGTAAAAGTTTTTATGTCAGCTTGGTGGTTGAGTGATTATAGTACTGCTGTAATCAGAAGGTAGCTGGTTTGATTCTATGTTACTTTGTTTGTATTACCCGTCACTAGTTTGGTATTACTAATTTAATTAATCTTTGTCACAGGTGTACGAGGCTGCTGGGCTGGCCAATGCTGACAGTTTTATCCGACAGTTCCCTGATGGCTACAGTACCATTCTGGGGGAGAGAGGAGTTACCGTGTCTGGGGGCCAGAAACAGAGGATAGCTATCGCCCGCGCTCTACTGAAAATCCCATCCATCCTCATACTAGACGAGGCTACCAGGTCAGTTGCAAGGGAATGACTTGATCGTAAAACATGTTAAAATGTAACATGTAAAAATGTAACATGTGGAAATATAAGAAGTTAAAATGTAACATGTTAAAATGTACGGTGTTAAAATGTAACATTTTAAAATGTAACATGTAAAATTGTAACCTTTTAAAATGTAACATGCTTAAAGGTAACTTGTTAAAATGTAACATATTAAAAACGTTATGAGTACTGGTATGAGTAAAAGTTTTTATGTCAGCTTGGTGGTTGAGTGATTATAGTACTGCTGTAATCAGAAGGTAGCTGGTTTGATTCTATGTTACTTTGTTTGTATTACCCGTCACTAGTTTGGTATTACTAATTTAATTAATCTTTGTCACAGGTGTACGAGGCTGCTGGGCTGGCCAATGCTGACAGTTTTATCCGACAGTTCCCTGATGGCTACAGTACCATTCTGGGGGAGAGAGGAGTTACCGTGTCTGGGGGCCAGAAACAGAGGATAGCTATCGCCCGCGCTCTACTGAAAATCCCATCCATCCTCATACTAGACGAGGCTACCAGGTCAGTTGCAAGGGAAAGACTTGATCATAAAAAATGTTAAAATGTAACATGTAAATATGTAAAATGTAAAAATGTAGAAGACGACGACGACGACGACGACGACGACGACGACGACGACGACGACGACGACGACGACGACAAGCTGGTTAAGACTAAAGACTAAGACTGCGTAAGACTAAGCTGGTTTTTATGTCAGCTTGGTGGTTGAGTGATTATAGTACTGCTGTACTCGCCTTGTAATCAGAAGGTAGCTGGTTTGATTCTATGTTACTTTGTTTGTATTACCTGTCAAAATCCCATCCATCCTCATACTAGACGAGGCTACCAAGTCAGTTGCAAGGGAATGACTTGATCGTAAAACATGTTAAAATGTAACATGTAAAAATGTAACATGTGGAAATATAAGAAGTTAAAATGTAACATGTTAAAATGTAACGTGTTAAAATGTAACATTTTAAAATGTAACATGCTTAAATGTAACTTGTTAAAATGTAACATATTAAAATGTAACATGTAAAAATGTAACATGTAAAATTGTAACCTTTTAAAATGTAACATGCTTAAAGGTAACTTGTTAAAATGTAACACATTAAAAACGTTATGAGTACTGGTATGAGTAAAAGTTTTTATGTCAGCTTGGTGGTTGAGTGAATATAGTACTGCTTTACTCGCCTTGTAATTAGAAGGTAGCTGGTTTGATTCTATGTTACTTTGTTTGTATTACCCGTCACTAGTTTGGTATTACTAATTTAATTAATCTTTGTCACAGGTGTACGAGGCTGCTGGGCTGGCCAATGCTGACAGTTTTATCCGACAGTTCCCTGATGGCTACAGTACCATTCTGGGGGAGAGAGGAGTTACCGTGTCTGGGGGCCAGAAACAGAGGATAGCTATCGCCCGCGCTCTACTGAAAATCCCATCCATCCTCATACTAGACGAGGCTACCAGGTCAGTTGCAAGGGAATGACTTGATCGTAAAACATGTTAAAATGTAACATGTAAAAATGTAACATGTGGTAATATAAGAAGTTAAAATGTAACATGTTAAAATGTAACGTGTTAAAATGTAAAATTTTAAAATGTAACATGCTTAAATGTAACGTGTTAAAATGTAACATATTATAATGTAACATGTAAAAATGTAACATGTAAAATTGTAACCTTTTAAAATGTAACATGCTTAAAGGTAACTTGTTAAAATGTAACATATTAAAAACGTTATGAGTACTGGTATGAGTAAAAGTTTTTATGTCAGCTTGGTGGTTGAGTGATTTTAGTACTGCTGTAATCAGAAGGTAGCTGGTTTGATTCTATGTTACTTTGTTTGTATTACCCGTCACTAGTTTGGTATTACTAATTTAATTAATCTTTGTCACAGGTGTACGAGGCTGCTGGGCTGGCCAATGCTGACAGTTTTATCCGACAGTTCCCTGATGGCTACAGTACCATTCTGGGGGAGAGAGGAGTTACCGTGTCTGGGGGCCAGAAACAGTGGATAGCTATCGCCCGCGCTCTACTGAAAATCCCATCCATCCTCATACTAGACGAGGCTACCAGGTCAGTTGCAAGGGAATGACTTGATCGTAAAACATGTTAAAATGTAACATGTAAAAATGTAACATGTGGAAATATAAGAAGTTAAAATGTAACATGTTAAAATGTACGGTGTTAAAATGTAACATTTTAAAATGTAACATGTAAAATTGTAACCTTTTAAAATGTAACATGCTTAAAGGTAACTTGTTAAAATGTAACATATTAAAAACGTTATGAGTACTGGTATGAGTAAAAGTTTTTATGTCAGCTTGGTGGTTGAGTGATTATAGTACTGCTGTAATCAGAAGGTAGCTGGTTTGATTCTATGTTACTTTGTTTGTATTACCCGTCACTAGTTTGGTATTACTAATTTAATTAATCTTTGTCACAGGTGTACGAGGCTGCTGGGCTGGCCAATGCTGACAGTTTTATCCGACAGTTCCCTGATGGCTACAGTACCATTCTGGGGGAGAGAGGAGTTACCGTGTCTGGGGGCCAGAAACAGAGGATAGCTATCGCCCGCGCTCTACTGAAAATCCCATCCATCCTCATACTAGACGAGGCTACCAGGTCAGTTGCAAGGGAATGACTTGATCGTAAAACATGTTAAAATGTAACATGTAAAAATGTAACATGTGGAAATATAAGAAGTTAAAATGTAACATGTTAAAATGTACGGTGTTAAAATGTAACATTTTAAAATGTAACATGTAAAATTGTAACCTTTTAAAATGTAACATGCTTAAAGGTAACTTGTTAAAATGTAACATATTAAAAACGTTATGAGTACTGGTATGAGTAAAAGTTTTTATGTCAGCTTGGTGGTTGAGTGATTATAGTACTGCTGTAATCAGAAGGTAGCTGGTTTGATTCTATGTTACTTTGTTTGTATTACCCGTCACTAGTTTGGTATTACTAATTTAATTAATCTTTGTCACAGGTGTACGAGGCTGCTGGGCTGGCCAATGCTGACAGTTTTATCCGACAGTTCCCTGATGGCTACAGTACCATTCTGGGGGAGAGAGGAGTTACCGTGTCTGGGGGCCAGAAACAGAGGATAGCTATCGCCCGCGCTCTACTGAAAATCCCATCCATCCTCATACTAGACGAGGCTACCAGGTCAGTTGCAAGGGAAAGACTTGATCATAAAAAATGTTAAAATGTAACATGTAAATATGTAAAATGTAAAAATGTAGAAGACGACGACGACGACGACGACGACGACGACGACGACGACGACGACGACGACGACGACGACGACGACGACGACGACGACGACGACAAGCTGGTTAAGACTAAAGACTAAGACTGCGTAAGACTAAGCTGGTTTTTATGTCAGCTTGGTGGTTGAGTGATTATAGTACTGCTGTACTCGCCTTGTAATCAGAAGGTAGCTGGTTTGATTCTATGTTACTTTGTTTGTATTACCTGTCAAAATCCCATCCATCCTCATACTAGACGAGGCTACCAAGTCAGTTGCAAGGGAATGACTTGATCGTAAAACATGTTAAAATGTAACATGTAAAAATGTAACATGTGGAAATATAAGAAGTTAAAATGTAACATGTTAAAATGTAACGTGTTAAAATGTAACATTTTAAAATGTAACATGCTTAAATGTAACTTGTTAAAATGTAACATATTAAAATGTAACATGTAAAAATGTAACATGTAAAATTGTAACCTTTTAAAATGTAACATGCTTAAAGGTAACTTGTTAAAATGTAACACATTAAAAACGTTATGAGTACTGGTATGAGTAAAAGTTTTTATGTCAGCTTGGTGGTTGAGTGATTATAGTACTGCTTTACTCGCCTTGTAATTAGAAGGTAGCTGGTTTGATTCTATGTTACTTTGTTTGTATTACCCGTCACTAGTTTGGTATTACTAATTTAATTAATCTTTGTCACAGGTGTACGAGGCTGCTGGGCTGGCCAATGCTGACAGTTTTATCCGACAGTTCCCTGATGGCTACAGTACCATTCTGGGGGAGAGAGGAGTTACCGTGTCTGGGGGCCAGAAACAGAGGATAGCTATCGCCCGCGCTCTACTGAAAATCCCATCCATCCTCATACTAGACGAGGCTACCAGGTCAGTTGCAAGGGAATGACTTGATCGTGAAACATGTTAAAATGTAACATGTAAAAATGTAACATGTGGTAATATAAGAAGTTAAAATGTAACATGTTAAAATGTAACGTGTTAAAATGTAACATTTTAAAATGTAACATGCTTAAATGTAACGTGTTAAAATGTAACATATTATAATGTAACATGTAAAAATGTAACATGTAAAATTGTAACCTTTTAAAATGTAACATGCTTAAAGGTAACTTGTTAAAATGTAACATATTAAAAACGTTATGAGTACTGGTATGAGTAAAAGTTTTTATGTCAGCTTGGTGGTTGAGTGATTTTAGTACTGCTGTAATCAGAAGGTAGCTGGTTTGATTCTATGTTACTTTGTTTGTATTACCCGTCACTAGTTTGGTATTACTAATTTAATTAATCTTTGTCACAGGTGTACGAGGCTGCTGGGCTGGCCAATGCTGACAGTTTTATCCGACAGTTCCCTGATGGCTACAGTACCATTCTGGGGGAGAGAGGAGTTACCGTGTCTGGGGGCCAGAAACAGTGGATAGCTATCGCCCGCGCTCTACTGAAAATCCCATCCATCCTCATACTAGACGAGGCTACCAGGTCAGTTGCAAGGGAATGACTTGATCGTAAAACATGTTAAAATGTAACATGTAAAAATGTAACATGTGGAAATATAAGAAGTTAAAATGTAACATGTTAAAATGTACGGTGTTAAAATGTAACATTTTAAAATGTAACATGTAAAATTGTAACCTTTTAAAATGTAACATGCTTAAAGGTAACTTGTTAAAATGTAACATATTAAAAACGTTATGAGTACTGGTATGAGTAAAAGTTTTTATGTCAGCTTGGTGGTTGAGTGATTATAGTACTGCTGTAATCAGAAGGTAGCTGGTTTGATTCTATGTTACTTTGTTTGTATTACCCGTCACTAGTTTGGTATTACTAATTTAATTAATCTTTGTCACAGGTGTACGAGGCTGCTGGGCTGGCCAATGCTGACAGTTTTATCCGACAGTTCCCTGATGGCTACAGTACCATTCTGGGGGAGAGAGGAGTTACCGTGTCTGGGGGCCAGAAACAGAGGATAGCTATCGCCCGCGCTCTACTGAAAATCCCATCCATCCTCATACTAGACGAGGCTACCAGGTCAGTTGCAAGGGAATGACTTGATCGTAAAACATGTTAAAATGTAACATGTAAAAATGTAACATGTGGAAATATAAGAAGTTAAAATGTAACATGTTAAAATGTACGGTGTTAAAATGTAACATTTTAAAATGTAACATGTAAAATTGTAACCTTTTAAAATGTAACATGCTTAAAGGTAACTTGTTAAAATGTAACATATTAAAAACGTTATGAGTACTGGTATGAGTAAAAGTTTTTATGTCAGCTTGGTGGTTGAGTGATTATAGTACTGCTGTAATCAGAAGGTAGCTGGTTTGATTCTATGTTACTTTGTTTGTATTACCCGTCACTAGTTTGGTATTACTAATTTAATTAATCTTTGTCACAGGTGTACGAGGCTGCTGGGCTGGCCAATGCTGACAGTTTTATCCGACAGTTCCCTGATGGCTACAGTACCATTCTGGGGGAGAGAGGAGTTACCGTGTCTGGGGGCCAGAAACAGAGGATAGCTATCGCCCGCGCTCTACTGAAAATCCCATCCATCCTCATACTAGACGAGGCTACCAGGTCAGTTGCAAGGGAAAGACTTGATCATAAAAAATGTTAAAATGTAACATGTAAATATGTAAAATGTAAAAATGTAGAAGAAGACGACGACGACGACGACGACGACGACGACGACGACGACGACGACGACGACGACGACGACGACGACGACGACGACGACGACGACGACGACGACGACGACGACGACGACGACGACGACGACGACGACGACGACGACGACGACGACGACGACGACGACGACGACGACGACGACGACGACGACGACGACGACGACGACGACGACGACGACGACGACGACGACGACGACGACGACGACGACGACGACGACGACGACGACGACGACGACGACGACGACGACGACGACGACGACGACGACGACGACGACGACGACGACGACGACGACGACGACGACGACGACGACGACGACGACGACGACGACGACGACGACGACGACGACGACGACGACGACGACGACGACGACGACGACGACGACGACGACGACGACGACGACGACGACGACGACGACGACGACGACGACGACGACGACGACGACGACGACGACGACGACGACGACGACGACGACGACGACGACGACGACGACGACGACGACGACGACGACGACGACGACGACGACGACGACGACGACGACGACGACGACGACGACGACGACGACGACGACGACGACGACGACGACGACGACGACGACGACGACGACGACGACGACGACGACGACGACGACGACGACGACGACGACGACGACGACGACGACGACGACGACGACGACGACGACGACGACGACGACGACGACGACGACGACGACGACGACGACGACGACGACGACGACGACGACGACGACGACGACGACGACGACGACGACGACGACGACGACAGTAAGCTGGTTAAGACTAAAGACTAAGACTGCGTAAGACTAAGCTGGTTTTTATGTCAGCTTGGTGGTTGAGTGATTATAGTACTGCTGTACTCGCCTTGTAATCAGAAGGTAGCTGGTTTGATTCTATGTTACTTTGTTTGTATTACCTGTCAAAATCCCATCCATCCTCATACTAGACGAGGCTACCAAGTCAGTTGCAAGGGAATGACTTGATTGTAAAACATGTTAAAATGTAACATGTAAAAATGTAACATGTGGAAATATAAGAAGTTAAAATGTAACATGTTAAAATGTAACGTGTTAAAATGTAACATTTTAAAATGTAACATGCTTAAATGTAACTTGTTAAAATGTAACATATTAAAATGTAACATGTAAAAATGTAACATGTAAAATTGTAACCTTTTAAAATGTAACATGCTTAAAGGTAACTTGTTAAAATGTAACACATTAAAAACGTTATGAGTACTGGTATGAGTAAAAGTTTTTATGTCAGCTTGGTGGTTGAGTGATTATAGTACTGCTTTACTCGCCTTGTAATTAGAAGGTAGCTGGTTTGATTCTATGTTACTTTGTTTGTATTACCCGTCACTAGTTTGGTATTACTAATTTAATTAATCTTTGTCACAGGTGTACGAGGCTGCTGGGCTGGCCAATGCTGACAGTTTTATCCGACAGTTCCCTGATGGCTACAGTACCATTCTGGGGGAGAGAGGAGTTACCGTGTCTGGGGGCCAGAAACAGAGGATAGCTATCGCCCGCGCTCTACTGAAAATCCCATCCATCCTCATACTAGACGAGGCTACCAGGTCAGTTGCAAGGGAAAGACTTGATCATAAAAAATGTTAAAATGTAACATGTAAATATGTAAAATGTAAAAATGTAGAAGAAGAAGACGACGACGACGACGACGACGACGACGACGACGACGACGACGACGACGACGACGACGACGACGACGACGACGACGACGACGACGACGACGACGACGACGACGACGACGACGACGACGACGACGACGACGACGACGACGACGACGACGACGACGACGACGACGACGACGACGACGACGACGACGACGACGACGACGACGACGACGACGACGACGACGACGACGACGACGACGACGACGACGACGACGACGACGACGACGACGACGACGACGACGACGACGACGACGACGACGACGACGACGACGACGACGACGACGACGACGACGACGACGACGACGACGACGACGACGACGACGACGACGACGACGACGACGACGACGACGACGACGACGACGACGACGACGACGACGACGACGACGACGACGACGACGACGACGACGACGACGACGACGACGACGACGACGACGACGACGACGACGACGACGACGACGACGACGACGACGACGACGACGACGACGACGACGACGACGACGACGACGACGACGACGACGACGACGACGACGACGACGACGACGACGACGACGACGACGACGACGACGACGACGACGACGACGACGACGACGACGACGACGACGACGACGACGACGACGACGACGACGACGACGACGACGACGACGACGACGACAGTAAGCTGGTTAAGACTAAAGACTAAGACTGCGTAAGACTAAGCTGGTTTTTATGTCAGCTTGGTGGTTGAGTGATTATAGTACTGCTGTACTCGCCTTGTAATCAGAAGGTAGCTGGTTTGATTCTATGTTACTTTGTTTGTATTACCTGTCAAAATCCCATCCATCCTCATACTAGACGAGGCTACCAAGTCAGTTGCAAGGGAATGACTTGATTGTAAAACATGTTAAAATGTAACATGTAAAAATGTAACATGTGGAAATATAAGAAGTTAAAATGTAACATGTTAAAATGTAACGTGTTAAAATGTAACATTTTAAAATGTAACATGCTTAAATGTAACTTGTTAAAATGTAACATATTAAAATGTAACATGTAAAAATGTAACATGTAAAATTGTAACCTTTTAAAATGTAACATGCTTAAAGGTAACTTGTTAAAATGTAACACATTAAAAACGTTATGAGTACTGGTATGAGTAAAAGTTTTTATGTCAGCTTGGTGGTTGAGTGATTATAGTACTGCTTTACTCGCCTTGTAATTAGAAGGTAGCTGGTTTGATTCTATGTTACTTTGTTTGTATTACCCGTCACTAGTTTGGTATTACTAATTTAATTAATCTTTGTCACAGGTGTACGAGGCTGCTGGGCTGGCCAATGCTGACAGTTTTATCCGACAGTTCCCTGATGGCTACAGTACCATTCTGGGGGAGAGAGGAGTTACCGTGTCTGGGGGCCAGAAACAGAGGATAGCTATCGCCCGCGCTCTACTGAAAATCCCATCCATCCTCATACTAGACGAGGCTACCAGGTCAGTTGCAAGGGAATGACTTGATCGTAAAACATGTTAAAATGTAACATGTAAAAATGTAACATGTGGAAATATAAGAAGTTAAAATGTAACATGTTAAAATGTACGGTGTTAAAATGTAACATTTTAAAATGTAACATGTAAAATTGTAACCTTTTAAAATGTAACATGCTTAAAGGTAACTTGTTAAAATGTAACATATTAAAAACGTTATGAGTACTGGTATGAGTAAAAGTTTTTATGTCAGCTTGGTGGTTGAGTGATTATAGTACTGCTGTAATCAGAAGGTAGCTGGTTTGATTCTATGTTACTTTGTTTGTATTACCCGTCACTAGTTTGGTATTACTAATTTAATTAATCTTTGTCACAGGTGTACGAGGCTGCTGGGCTGGCCAATGCTGACAGTTTTATCCGACAGTTCCCTGATGGCTACAGTACCATTCTGGGGGAGAGAGGAGTTACCGTGTCTGGGGGCCAGAAACAGAGGATAGCTATCGCCCGCGCTCTACTGAAAATCCCATCCATCCTCATACTAGACGAGGCTACCAGGTCAGTTGCAAGGGAAAGACTTGATCATAAAAAATGTTAAAATGTAACATGTAAATATGTAAAATGTAAAAATGTAGAAGACGACGACGACGACGACGACGACGACGACGACGACGACGACGACGACGACGACGACGACGACGACGACGACGACGACGACGACAGTAAGCTGGTTAAGACTAAAGACTAAGACTGCGTAAGACTAAGCTGGTTTTTATGTCAGCTTGGTGGTTGAGTGATTATAGTACTGCTGTACTCGCCTTATAATCAGAAGGTAGCTGGTTTGATTCTATGTTACTTTGTTTGTATTACCTGTCAAAATCCCATCCATCCTCATACTAGACGAGGCTACCAAGTCAGTTGCAAGGGAATGACTTGATCGTAAAACATGTTAAAATGTAACATGTAAAAATGTAACATGTGGAAATATAAGAAGTTAAAATACGTGTTAAAATGTAACATTTTAAAATGTAACATGCTTAAATGTAACTTGTTAAAATGTAACATATTAAAATGTAACATGTAAAAATGTAACATGTAAAATTGTAACCTTTTAAAATGTAACATGCTTAAAGGTAACTTGTTAAAATGTAACACATTAAAAACGTTATGAGTACTGGTATGAGTAAAAGTTTTTATGTCAGCTTGGTGGTTGAGTGATTATAGTACTGCTTTACTCGCCTTGTAATTAGAAGGTAGCTGGTTTGATTCTATGTTACTTTGTTTGTATTACCCGTCACTAGTTTGGTATTACTAATTTAATTAATCTTTGTCACAGGTGTACGAGGCTGCTGGGCTGGCCAATGCTGACAGTTTTATCCGACAGTTCCCTGATGGCTACAGTACCATTCTGGGGGAGAGAGGAGTTACCGTGTCTGGGGGCCAGAAACAGAGGATAGCTATCGCCCGCGCTCTACTGAAAATCCCATCCATCCTCATACTAGACGAGGCTACCAGGTCAGTTGCAAGGGAATGACTTGATCGTAAAACATGTTAAAATGTAACATGTAAAAATGTAACATGTGGAAATATAAGAAGTTAAAATGTAACATGTTAAAATGTACGGTGTTAAAATGTAACATTTTAAAATGTAACATGTAAAATTGTAACCTTTTAAAATGTAACATGCTTAAAGGTAACTTGTTAAAATGTAACATATTAAAAACGTTATGAGTACTGGTATGAGTAAAAGTTTTTATGTCAGCTTGGTGGTTGAGTGATTATAGTACTGCTGTAATCAGAAGGTAGCTGGTTTGATTCTATGTTACTTTGTTTGTATTACCCGTCACTAGTTTGGTATTACCAATTTAATTAATCTTTGTCACAGGTGTACGAGGCTGCTGGGCTGGCCAATGCTGACAGTTTTATCCGACAGTTCCCTGATGGCTACAGTACCATTCTGGGGGAGAGAGGAGTTACCGTGTCTGGGGGCCAGAAACAGAGGATAGCTATCGCCCGCGCTCTACTGAAAATCCCATCCATCCTCATACTAGACGAGGCTACCAGGTCAGTTGCAAGGGAAAGACTTGATCATAAAAAATGTTAAAATGTAACATGTAAATATGTAAAATGTAAAAATGTAGAAGACGACGACGACGACGACGACGACGACGACGACGACGACGACGACGACGACGACGACGACGACGACGACGACAAGCTGGTTAAGACTAAAGACTAAGACTGCGTAAGACTAAGCTGGTTTTTATGTCAGCTTGGTGGTTGAGTGATTATAGTACTGCTGTACTCGCCTTGTAATCAGAAGGTAGCTGGTTTGATTCTATGTTACTTTGTTTGTATTACCTGTCAAAATCCCATCCATCCTCATACTAGACGAGGCTACCAAGTCAGTTGCAAGGGAATGACTTGATCGTAAAACATGTTAAAATGTAACATGTAAAAATGTAACATGTGGAAATATAAGAAGTTAAAATGTAACATGTTAAAATGTAACGTGTTAAAATGTAACATTTTAAAATGTAACATGCTTAAATGTAACTTGTTAAAATGTAACATATTAAAATGTAACATGTAAAAATGTAACATGTAAAATTGTAACCTTTTAAAATGTAACATGCTTAAAGGTAACTTGTTAAAATGTAACACATTAAAAACGTTATGAGTACTGGTATGAGTAAAAGTTTTTATGTCAGCTTGGTGGTTGAGTGATTATAGTACTGCTTTACTCGCCTTGTAATTAGAAGGTAGCTGGTTTGATTCTATGTTACTTTGTTTGTATTACCCGTCACTAGTTTGGTATTACTAATTTAATTAATCTTTGTCACAGGTGTACGAGGCTGCTGGGCTGGCCAATGCTGACAGTTTTATCCGACAGTTCCCTGATGGCTACAGTACCATTCTGGGGGAGAGAGGAGTTACCGTGTCTGGGGGCCAGAAACAGAGGATAGCTATCGCCCGCGCTCTACTGAAAATCCCATCCATCCTCATACTAGACGAGGCTACCAGGTCAGTTGCAAGGGAATGACTTGATCGTAAAACATGTTAAAATGTAACATGTAAAAATGTAACATGTGGAAATATAAGAAGTTAAAATGTAACATGTTAAAATGTACGGTGTTAAAATGTAACATTTTAAAATGTAACATGTAAAATTGTAACCTTTTAAAATGTAACATGCTTAAAGGTAACTTGTTAAAATGTAACATATTAAAAACGTTATGAGTACTGGTATGAGTAAAAGTTTTTATGTCAGCTTGGTGGTTGAGTGATTATAGTACTGCTGTAATCAGAAGGTAGCTGGTTTGATTCTATGTTACTTTGTTTGTATTACCCGTCACTAGTTTGGTATTACTAATTTAATTAATCTTTGTCACAGGTGTACGAGGCTGCTGGGCTGGCCAATGCTGACAGTTTTATCCGACAGTTCCCTGATGGCTACAGTACCATTCTGGGGGAGAGAGGAGTTACCGTGTCGACGACGACGACGACGACGACGACGACGACGACGACGACGACGACAAGCTGGTTAAGACTAAAGACTAAGACTGCGTAAGACTAAGCTGGTTTTTATGTCAGCTTGGTGGTTGAGTGATTATAGTACTGCTGTACTCGCCTTGTAATCAGAAGGTAGCTGGTTTGATTCTATGTTACTTTGTTTGTATTACCTGTCAAAATCCCATCCATCCTCATACTAGACGAGGCTACCAAGTCAGTTGCAAGGGAATGACTTGATCGTAAAACATGTTAAAATGTAACATGTAAAAATGTAACATGTGGAAATATAAGAAGTTAAAATGTAACATGTTAAAATGTAACGTGTTAAAATGTAACATTTTAAAATGTAACATGCTTAAATGTAACTTGTTAAAATGTAACATATTAAAATGTAACATGTAAAAATGTAACATGTAAAATTGTAACCTTTTAAAATGTAACATGCTTAAAGGTAACTTGTTAAAATGTAACACATTAAAAACGTTATGAGTACTGGTATGAGTAAAAGTTTTTATGTCAGCTTGGTGGTTGAGTGATTATAGTACTGCTGTAATCAGAAGGTAGCTGGTTTGATTCTATGTTACTTTGTTTGTATTACCCGTCACTAGTTTGGTATTACTAATTTAATTAATCTTTGTCACAGGTGTACGAGGCTGCTGGGCTGGCCAATGCTGACAGTTTTATCCGACAGTTCCCTGATGGCTACAGTACCATTCTGGGGGAGAGAGGAGTTACCGTGTCTGGGGGCCAGAAACAGAGGATAGCTATCGCCCGCGCTCTACTGAAAATCCCATCCATCCTCATACTAGACGAGGCTACCAGGTCAGTTGCAAGGGAAAGACTTGATCATAAAAAATGTTAAAATGTAACATGTAAATATGTAAAATGTAAAAATGTAGAAGACGACGACGACGACGACGACGACGACGACGACGACGACGACGACGACGACGACGACGACGACGACGACGACGACGACGACGACGACGACGACGACGACGACGACGACGACGACGACGACGACGACGACGACGACGACGACGACGACGACGACGACGACGACGACGACGACGACGACGACGACGACGACGACGACGACGACGACGACGACGACGACGACGACGACGACGACGACGACGACGACGACGACGACGACGACGACGACGACGACGACGACGACGACGACGACGACGACGACGACGACGACGACGACGACGACGACGACGACGACGACGACGACGACGACGACGACGACGACGACGACGACGACGACGACGACGACGACGACGACGACGACGACGACGACGACGACGACGACGACGACGACGACGACGACGACGACGACGACGACGACGACGACGACGACGACGACGACGACGACGACGACGACGACGACGACGACGACGACGACGACGACGACGACGACGACGACGACGACGACGACGACGACGACGACGACGACGACGACGACGACGACGACGACGACGACGACGACGACGACGACGACGACGACGACGACGACGACGACGACGACGACGACGACGACGACGACGACGACGACGACGACGACGACGACGACGACGACGACGACGACGACGACGACGACGACGACGACGACGACGACGACGACGACGACGACGACGACGACGACGACGACGACGACGACGACGACGACGACGACGACGACGACGACGACGACGACGACGACGACGACGACGACGACGACGACGACGACGACGACGACGACGACGACGACGACGACGACGACGACGACGACGACGACGACGACGACGACGACGACGACGACGACGACGACGACGACGACGACGACGACGACGACGACGACGACGACGACGACGACGACGACGACGACGACGACGACAAGCTGGTTAAGACTAAAGACTAAGACTGCGTAAGACTAAGCTGGTTTTTATGTCAGCTTGGTGGTTGAGTGATTATAGTACTGCTGTACTCGCCTTGTAATCAGAAGGTAGCTGGTTTGATTCTATGTTACTTTGTTTGTATTACCTGTCAAAATCCCATCCATCCTCATACTAGACGAGGCTACCAAGTCAGTTGCAAGGGAATGACTTGATCGTAAAACATGTTAAAATGTAACATGTAAAAATGTAACATGTGGAAATATAAGAAGTTAAAATGTAACATGTTAAAATGTAACGT
The DNA here is from genome assembly GCF_028750875.1 of Macrosteles quadrilineatus. Classification (NCBI taxonomy): domain Eukaryota; kingdom Metazoa; phylum Arthropoda; class Insecta; order Hemiptera; family Cicadellidae; genus Macrosteles; species Macrosteles quadrilineatus. Next base: position 2,534 of record NW_026543027.1, on the reverse strand, counting down.
GTTAAAATGTAACATTTTAAAATGTAACATGCTTAAATGTAACTTGTTAAAATGTAACATATTAAAATGTAACATGTAAAAATGTAACATGTAAAATTGTAACCTTTTAAAATGTAACATGCTTAAAGGTAACTTGTTAAAATGTAACACATTAAAAACGTTATGAGTACTGGTATGAGTAAAAGTTTTTATGTCAGCTTGGTGGTTGAGTGATTATAGTACTGCTTTACTCGCCTTGTAATTAGAAGGTAGCTGGTTTGATTCTATGTTACTTTGTTTGTATTACCCGTCACTAGTTTGGTATTACTAATTTAATTAATCTTTGTCACAGGTTGGGCTGGCCAATGCTGACAGTTTTATCCGACAGTTCCCTGATGGCTACAGTACCATTCTGGGGGAGAGAGGAGTTACCGTGTCTGGGGGCCAGAAACAGAGGATAGCTATCGCCCGCGCTCTACTGAAAATCCCATCCATCCTCATACTAGACGAGGCTACCAGGTCAGTTGCAAGGGAATGACTTGATCGTAAAACATGTTAAAATGTAACATGTAAAAATGTAACATGTGGAAATATAAGAAGTTAAAATGTAACATGTTAAAATGTACGGTGTTAAAATGTAACATTTTAAAATGTAACATGTAAAATTGTAACCTTTTAAAATGTTACATGCTTAAAGGTAACTTGTTAAAATGTAACATATTAAAAACGTTATGAGTACTGGTATGAGTAAAAGTTTTTATGTCAGCTTGGTGGTTGAGTGATTATAGTACTGCTGTAATCAGAAGGTAGCTGGTTTGATTCTATGTTACTTTGTTTGTATTACCCGTCACTAGTTTGGTATTACTAATTTAATTAATCTTTGTCACAGGTGTACGAGGCTGCTGGGCTGGCCAATGCTGACAGTTTTATCCGACAGTTCCCTGATGGCTACAGTACCATTCTGGGGGAGAGAGGAGTTACCGTGTCTGGGGGCCAGAAACAGAGGATAGCTATCGCCCGCGCTCTACTGAAAATCCCATCCATCCTCATACTAGACGAGGCTACCAGGTCAGTTGCAAGGGAAAGACTTGATCATAAAAAATGTTAAAATGTAACATGTAAATATGTAAAATGTAAAAATGTAGAAGACGACGACGACGACGACGACGACGACGACGACGACGACGACGACGACGACGACGACGACGACGACGACGACGACGACGACGACGACGACGACGACGACGACGACGACGACGACGACGACGACGACGACGACGACGACGACGACGACGACGACGACGACGACGACGACGACGACGACGACGACGACGACGACGACGACGACGACGACGACGACGACGACGACGACGACGACGACGACGACGACGACGACGACGACGACGACGACGACGACGACGACGACGACGACGACGACGACGACGACGACGACGACGACGACGACGACGACGACGACGACGACGACGACGACGACGACGACGACGACGACGACGACGACGACGACGACGACGACGACGACGACGACGACGACGACGACGACGACGACGACGACGACGACGACGACGACGACGACGACGACGACGACGACGACGACGACGACGACGACGACGACGACGACGACGACGACGACGACGACGACGACGACGACGACGACGACGACGACGACGACGACGACGACGACGACGACGACGACGACGACGACGACGACGACGACGACGACGACGACGACGACGACGACGACGACGACGACGACGACGACGACGACGACGACGACGACGACGACGACGACGACGACGACGACGACGACGACGACGACGACGACCGACGACGACGACGACGACGACGACGACGACGACGACGACGACGACGACGACGACGACGACGACGACGACGACGACGACGACGACGACGACGACGACGACGACGACGACGACGACGACGACGACGACGACGACGACGACGACGACGACGACGACGACGACGACGACGACGACGACGACGACGACGACGACGACGACGACGACGACGACGACGACGACGACGACGACGACGACGACGACGACGACGACGACGACGACGACGACGACGACGACGACGACGACGACGACGACGACGACGACGACGACGACGACGACGACGACGACGACGACGACGACGACGACGACGACGACGACGACGACGACGACGACGACGACGACGACGACGACGACGACGACGACGACGACGACGACGACGACGACGACGACGACGACGACGACGACGACGACGACGACGACGACGACGACGACGACGACGACGACGACGACGACGACGACGACGACGACGACGACGACGACGACCGACGACGACGACGACGACGACGACGACGACGACGACGACGACGACGACGACGACGACGACGACGACGACGACGACGACGACGACGACGACGACGACGACGACGACGACGACGACGACGACGACGACGACGACGACGACGACGACAAGCTGGTTAAGACTAAAGACTAAGACTGCGTAAGACTAAGCTGGTTTTT